>NC_053492.1:429385460-429564593 GCF_905171775.1 Rana temporaria
CAGCCACACAGAGCTGAACTAATATTGTAGTTTTTTTTTTTTTTTTTTACGTGGAGACTGAAGGGTGGATTTTTCTAATTGAATGTTAAAGAAACCCTGTCACCAACTTAAAAATGGTAGGTCAAAGCCCAGGAAGCTCAAATATTTCAAACAAAAAAAAAAAGAGTGAAAATTTTGAAAAAAATGCAATATTTTTGACTTTTTGCTATAATAAATATCCCCTAAAAATATATATAAAAAAAATGAGCAATAAGCATATATTAATTGGTTTGCGCAAAAGTTATAGCGTCTACAATATAGGGGATATATTTATGGCATTTTTATTAATAATATTTTTTTTACTAGTAATGGCGGCGATCTGCGATTTTTATCGTGACTGCGACATTATGACGGACACATCGGACACTTTTGACACTATCTGATTACTGTGTAAATGACACTGGCACAAAAGGGGTTAAACTCTAGGGGGGTGATAAAGGGGTTAAGTGTGCCCTAGTGAGTGATTATAACTGTGGGGTGGATGGGCAACCACTGACATGACAGCGATCACTGCCCCAGATGACAGGAAGCAGACGATCAGTGTCCTGTCACTAGGCAGAACAGGGAAATGCCTTGTTTACATAGTCATCTCCCCGTTCGGCCTCTCCGTGTCATGATCGCAGGACCCGTGGGCACAGTCACGGAGAACAAATTAAAGGGGACGTACCTGTATGCCCATTTGCCTGCCCATGCCATTCTGCCAACGTATATCGGCGTGCAGCAGTCGGCAACTGGTTATGTAACTGTTGGGGAAGGAGTAAAGCGCGCCCACAAGCTAACCCCCTTGGGAAAGTGCTTCTTAGAACGGGGGTTAGCTGATGTGGGAAGGAGCTGAGATAGCTGCCGAGGGACCCCAGAAGATCAGGACCAGGGCCACTCTGTGCAAAACAAGCTGCACAGTGGAGGTAAGTATAACATGTTTGTTATTTAAAAAAAAAAAAAGGGAACCTTTACAACCACTTTAATGCATGTTGCAAAGGAGTTAGACAGGTGTTGCTGTCTCTTCTTTAAGAATAGACAGTGTACAAGAATGGCAACAACCAAAAAGATTTAGATTTTGTCACCAAGATAAATAGAAAGGGTGATTCTCCAAAGCAGGGACCCAGACACAAATTAACATTTCCAGCACTGGACATGTAGTTTGCATATTCAGAAGCTTCTGTGGAAACATTTCAGATTGGAACTGGGATGGCAAAAAGGTGCACCACACCCAAAGATAAGAGTTGAACCTTTACATTTTTTTTGTTTTTAAAATAGTCCAAAAAATGACATGCATATATTCAGCATGATTCAGAGTCCAGAAAATGCCCTCCCTCATTTGATTGATAAAAATGTTAAATATACAGTACACGTAAGCCAACATGTAAGATGGTTGTCGAAGTCCCTAACCTCCCTGGCGGTAATCCCAAGTGTGGTTCGGGGGTTACATTTCAGTACCATTAGCGGTAACCCCGAGCCACACTCTGGATTGCATTGCAGAATCCTAGTCCAGGTTACTTACCTTGTCACCAGGATACTACGATGTCCCACCACTGTGTCCGCGGGCTGTGTCCTCTGCCTGATGCCTCTGTGTGCCAGGCTCAGTTCCATGTGAGCGTCGCAAAGTCAATTGGATAGCTTCCCCTGTGACCCAGGAAACCATAGAGGAACCATGTTCTTCTTGACTTTCCCTCCAACTGCAATGGTGGTTCAGTTGAGTGCCACCTACAGTGGAGAAAACAGATTGCACCTGCCTACAAACAAGCTGCAAAAGCACTTTAAACTTGAGGGCTCATTCATCTCTGTATCTTTATGCATTGTGAAGAAGTACATTTTAAATTTCACAATGTTTTTCGCACTGTTTTTCTATGAGAGGAGACGTTGGCAGCCTTCCACCCTTCTAATGTAAACAGGTGTTTCTTAGGTTTTAGAAACTGACTCAAATCAGACTCTATAGCAGCCATTTTTAACTAGGGTTCCATGGAACCTTATAGTTTCCCCAGAGGTTGCTAGGGGTTTCTTGAAATGTGGCTAATTAACCTTCCATTCTAACCTAATGGTGTCTTCATAATTCTAGGTCCATCGTAGAGCCAGTAGCATGACAATATTGATCTGTTTTGCTGACTGTAAGGAGGGCCATTCTTCCCACTGACCTTCACCAATATAAGGGTTATTTTCCTAATGACCCCCAATGGACTAATCTTAGCAGGGGTTCTCTGAGACCTGCAAATTATTTCAAGGGCTCCTCTAGAGTAAAAGCTGGCTCTAGAATGTTTGTTGTGATATTTGAGAATGAATAACTTCCCATTCAAAACCAGCTATAGAGGTGAAGAATGATTTGTTTTAAAGCTCTTTTACCGCTTATTAAGAATATGTAAATAGTTTAACCATTTTACCACCGGGCCAATTTTGGCACTTCTCTCCTTCATGTAAAAATCACATTTTTTTTGCTAGAAAATTAATCGGAACCCCCAAACAATATATATTTTTTTAGCAGACACCCTAAGGAATAAAATGGCGGTCATTGCAACTTTTTTTCTCGCACGGTATTTGCGCAATAATTTTTCAAACACCTTTATTTGGGGAAAAAAACGGTTTCATGAATTAGAAAATAACAAAACAGTAAAGTTAGCCCAATTTTTTTGTATAATGTGAAAAATGATGTTATGCCAAATAAATAGATACCTAACATGTCACGCTTTAAAATTGCGCACACTCATGGAATGGCGCCAAACTTCGGTACTTAAAAATCTCCATAGGTGAGGCTTTAACATTTTTTACAGGTTACTATTTTCGAGTTTCAGAGGAGGTCTAGTGCTAGAATTGTTTCACACACTCTAACGCACACAACGATACCTCACATGTGGGGTTTGAACAGCGTTTACATATGTGGGCAGGACCTACATGCGTTTTCGCTTCTGCGCGCAAGATAACGGGGACAGGGGCGGTTTGAAAAAAAAAATGTTTTAATTTAATTTTTATTTTACTTAAATGTTTTTATTTTTACACTTTTTTTTAAATTTTTTTTTATCACTTTTATTCCTATTACAAGGAATGTAAACATCACTTGTAATAGGAATCAGTGTGACAGGTCCTCTTTATGGAGCGATGTGGGGTCAATAAGACCCCACATCTCTCCTCCAGGCTTACAAGCATGAAATCTGTGGAAAAAAATCACAGATCACATGCCGACACCCGCGATTGCGGCTTTGTTTACTTCCGTGTATCGGGCATGACGTCATAACATCGCGCCCAGGCCTCCGACGGTCATAGAGATGACTGGTGACCATCTGGTCACCAGTCATCTCTATGCTTTCCAGCAGTGCCGACCGATTCGCTCTCTGGGCCCCCGATGGCACGGGAGAGCCCGGAGAAGCACCGGATGGTGGCGGGAGGGGGGGGATGTCCCCTCCCGCTGCCTATAAGAACGATCAAGCGGCGGAACTGCCGCTTTGATCATTCTTATCGTGCACAGAATCGGCGGCTGAAGACGGCGATATCTGAATGATGCCTGTAGCTGCAGGCATCATTCAGATATCACAAAGCTGGGGACGTCCCAGGGACGTCGTCGGTCGTCAAGAGGTTTTAAAGTGTGATACTATGTGATACACCTGCAAATTAATAACATTATTAACATTTATAAAATATATAAATTCATAACAACAACAATAATGAATTAAGGTGAATTGAGATGGAGGCAATATACTGTACAAAGGAAAGCATATGCCTGTAGTATGGTTGTAGGCAACAGTAGGCAATATGTGTAAAATTATTAGGAACTTTGGAAGCAGCGATCCTTCTTCTATTTCTGGAAACTAATTAGAACAACCTGGGGCAAGGTTGGGTATCTGTAGACTGGCACTCTCATGTGTACTTGTACTAAAGTCAAGATTCCTTTATTCTCATAAGTATGGTTGGCTATCCTAATAACATTCGATCTATTTCAACAAGTCACAAGCCTGACCTATTCTTGTGAACTTCATCCAGATAAATGAATGGGTTCACTGGGTAATGCACGAAACAAGATACCAAGATTTTTAAACTGGCATGTGCAGGCTTTGTGCTCTTCCACTGAGGATAAATCTTGGTGAGGTTACATTGCAATTCATCATGTAACTGGAGGTCACCTCCTAAATGGAGCTTAAAGTCTGCAGCTAATGTCTAATATTTCAGAAGAAAGAATAGTCTTGAACTCGATGGTGGAAGTCAGGGTGGTCTAGTATCTCTTTTGCTGGCTTTCAAGGCAGTGCAGATAGGATTACAGAGGATGCTGTAAAATTAGAATCCTTTGTTAAACAGTTGTCCTGCACACTAGCAGATACAGTGGAGTACTGGACTCCCAACCACAAATCTTTCATTATGAGAAATTACCTATCGCTTTGCTTTAACACTGCTAAATGAGCAAGACATAGGATATTTTTTCAATTCCAAGAACAAACAGTAGGGCATTGTTCTTGTCGTTACAAACAGTAAAATTGCTTTTCAATAACTTGTTTTTTTCTATCTGCAAAATCTTTGGTTTGTGTAAAGCCCCTGAATGTAACAAGGTTGTTAAAAGCGGAGTTCCAACCACATGTGTGTCAAGACCCGGGTCTGAACCTGCAAACTCTGCTGTGCCAGGCATGTTTCTTCTTGCTGAGCCACCTGGGATGCTGGGCAGCTTCCTGGACAATTTATGGAATGATCTTGCCTTGAACTCTGTTTTTCTTGAACCTTAAACTCTTTGCTCTGCCCATAAACTTCCTGATTTAAACCATGTATCTGCACTTCCTGTTTGCCAGATTATTGTCCCCTCTCCAGCCAATATATCACTCTTGTTGCTCCTGCTGCCATCCGTATCTTTGCTAATACACATTACCGACCTTTGGCTTGTTTACTGACTACACTCCTGCTTATCCTTACCTTCTATATCTTCTACTGGACTTTGGCTTGCTCACCTCCTGGAACTAAAACACAGCAAAATCCATCTCCACCATCAGGAGCTCTGGAGACTCTGCAACTCAGGTGAGCCGGTGTCATTCACCAGGGTGACCTGCTTCTGTACTTATCCAGCTGGTCGGTGGGTGCCTCTCTACTGCTATAGCTACCTCTGTGTCTGACTCCAGACAGTGACATTGTGAACACAGCCAAGAACTGCACAGGTACCCTTTTTAATGATTGGGCATTTTAATTGGATTGAGAATGCCAGGGGGTGGAGCTTGCACACCAAGTCAAGAAAAATCAGGCTTCTGTAACAGTGATAGTAAAGAGACACAAATTAGATTTTTATGTTGAAAAAGTATTAGCACACCTATTGTGGTTTCTTCTCCATTGCAATAGATTTGGTCTAGACTCCATTCACACCTGAGCGTATCGATTTACTGGCGTTTTTTAGGCATTTATTTCAGTTTTTTTGCAGCTTTTTTACAAGTTTTTTAAAAGCATTTTAGAAGCGTACTACAAGCATTTTACAGCTTCGGGCATTTTTATTAGCCAATAGAAAGCACTAAGGGGAGGAGAGGAAATTGGGGAGCTGTTGTCTGAGCAGAAAACAAGCAACAAAATGCTTGTAAAACGCTCAAGTCAGGAGCTTCTATTGAAGTCTATGTGGCCAAAAACACTTCTAATCTGCCAAAAAGAGGCTCAAGTACTTTTTTAAGTGACATGCGTTTTGATTCAGGCCACAGAATGCTCAGATGTGAACAGGGGCCATTGAAATTAATGGGATTTTGATTGTTGAGCCTTTTAGAGTTACAAGCTTCAAGCAGAAAATCACTCAGGTGTGAACGGGGGCCTTAGGCCTCGTATACACGACCAGACATGTCCGATGAAAACGGTCCACGGACCGTTTTCATTGGACATGTCTGCTGGCGGATTTTGGTCTGATGTGTGTACACACCATCAGACCAAATTCCCAGCAGACACAATACATGGTGACGTGGCGGCGACGATGACGCGGCGACGTGCGCGACCCAGGAAGTTCAATGCTTCCACGCATGCGTCGAATCACTTCGACGCATGCGAGGGATTGCGGCCCAGCGGACATGTCCGATGAGTCGTACTAACCATCGGACATGTCCGACGGACATGGTTCCAGCGGACATGTTTCTTCGCATGCTAAGAAACATTTGTCCGCTGGAAACCTGTCCGCTAGCCCAGGAATCCGGTCCGATAGGCCGTACAGACGACCGAAAAAGGCCGCGGAAACTGGTCCGCGGACCAGTTTCAGCAGACATGTTCGGTCGTGTGTACGAGGCCTTAGGGTTTAGGTCAAGGTTAAGAGATATTTTGAGGGTTTAGGTTCAGGTTTAGGTATTAAGATTTAAATTTAAGGGTTTTCTCACAGGTTTTGAATAACAGTTGTATACTTAGTCACCTTTACTTGTCAGTTTTTTTGTGGATATGGTCATTTACATTTTTTGGCTTTCTTTTGAGCATAGAATCTATTGGTGAAAATTCTGGATGCATCCAAAATTTCTGTGCACATTTTATCTAGACTAAAACTATTAAAATATTAGTATTTTTTTATGTACTTAAAAGAGTAATGTGATTTGGCAATGCTTATATGTGCTCTATTGATGCATTTGAAGTACACATTTTAATGATAGTTCCACTATAAGACCTTTATCTTCTGTTCTGTGGTTAGCCTCAAATATTTAAACAGCTGTTGCCAAAACTGCTGATGTCACACTGCCACCAGCTTTGCACTTGGACTATATACATAAAAAATTAAAAGCGATCTAGATTTTATTTTAAGCTGTTCTATCAAATAACAAAATCTTATGATTTTTGTCTCACATGTCACAGGGTCACTTTCATGTTAAATCTCGAAAGTTCTATTAAAGCGAGAAAACATGACCTGTGACTTCAGGATTATGTAATATGTCAAACTGATATCACCCAATTGAAATGTATTTTTTGCTGACCTGACTTCCATAAAAAGGAATCTGTTTTTGAGCTTACAGGAGAGGTATTATGCTTTGACAAGTAAAAAAAAAAAATGTAGCTTTTTACTTTAAACAAGATTCTGTTGCATGAATATCATCAATTTGTTCTGAAGGAAGGTTGCCAAAACCAGCCACTCATGTTCTGGCTGTTGTTAGGTTACCCACTGTTGGTTGGCAATGCATGTTGTGAGATGTGGTGACACAGCTGGAGGACCATTGCTTGCGTTATGCCATTTATTTTATATTATTTTGTTTTTAAATCAGCCTTTGGAACCTGAAAGCTATATCTCATCACGGGTTATGTGATGTAATGGACCACCCACATCTTTTTCCCACAGTCATTTGGTTTCGACATTGAACAGAACTCAAGAGAAAATACATACTGTACAATTTCAAACAGAACACACCAGTCTCATATTTATAGCAAATTAGTAAAATGATTACATAAAAATGTTTAATTAAAGTGTATGTAAACCTTCCTTCGCAAATCCCATTAACTCATCCCTGTGACAATAATACATCTTGTACATGTGTTGTCTTTTTCAGCAAGATTCAATTTCAGTAGCAAATACCTGATGATCCTGCCAGTCCCCTTCTATTGCTGAATCATTCAGACCACACCAAGCACGGAAGCATGGCTGTGACAAGGGTGGTGGTGGTGGTGTGTGGGGGGCAAAAGGGGAATGTACCCTGGGCGCAAAGGGTTTATGTAACGAAGGGGGGAGGGGGTGCTGAGAGCTTTGGCTGCTCTGTTCTTCAGCTGCTTCACTGACACAAGATATTTTTTCCTTCCAGTGACACGACCGACATTTGTACATACATACACACTGAACACAGTTGGCTGCAGTTGGCTGCATTTTGAACTGCATTCCAAATGCATAGACAGCCCAACATCAAGGTAGTCCTATGGGCACAGTTCACATTATTGTAGTGCAGTTCATCACAGTTAAAAAAAAGCATGCTGCATTTTTCCGCACCAAAAATGCAGGTAATGCGCTACAAACGTGTTTCAAATGCACTGCACTATTCCCCTTTAAGCCAAGCAGGCCAAGCCCAAAAACATATAGAAAAATGTACTGCAAGTGCATGGTCACATAATGGGAGGGGAGTGGGAGGGGAGTAGCAATCGTGATCTGTGTTAGCCTTGTCCAAACTACGGTTGCTGCTTACGTCCCGCTGTGCGGCCCGGTCATCAAAAGGCCACGCCCCTGGGGTTGGGCACCCCTATATTAGACAGGTCTTGTTAAAAAATGCAACCCGGTAGCCTCAGCCCACTGAGAAATTGCCGGTGTACCCTATGGCCAGTCCGGGCCTGTATAGATGCATGGATCACAGCGAAAATGGATGTTTGAAATGCAGAGTGTGAAGATAGGGAATGCCTCTGGCCACCCTCTAAAAATTCAGCCACACCCCTAACACTTCAGTCAGTTGGCCCCTGAATAAAAGTAAATAAAAATGAAGATTTTTTAAATCATTTTTGGCACTTAGAGGAAATTATTCTTTACCATAGTGTGATTTTTTTTTAGATGATTTTACATATACTTTTAGTAAATTAGCTTAGGTTGTACAGATGGCATTTTCTGATAATACCAAGCTTGGCCATTTAAAGTTACTCCAAAGCCAAAACATTACTTATCATTCATGCACTTAAAACTTATGTGAAGTTTGGGTGAGCTGAACATTCCTGGGTTGGAACTGTAAGGCCCCGTACACACGACCGGGTTTCTCGGCAGAATTCAGCAAGAAACTCGATGAGAGACGTATTCTGCTGAGAAAACCGGTCGTCTGTACACTTTTCGCCGAGAAACCCGTCAAGGAAATCGTCGAGGCAAATAGAGAGCATGTTCTCTATTTCCTCGTTGGGCAATGGGAAAATTTGGCTCGCCGAGATCCTCGGCGGCTTTACAAGGAACTCGACGAGCAAAACGATGTGTTTTGCCCGTCGAGGTTTCTCGGACGTGTGTACAGGGCCTCAGATATTCCCCGAACTGCTCACAAGTTCTGAATGTTAATCTGAACATCATTGAAGTCAATGGGCACAAAATCAGTTCTAACCATGTTCAAGGCTAAGAAGCAAGGGACTGAGAAACAAATGACATGGAGGGCTTGGCACTGCTGGGAGTGAAACATACCAATGCAAAATAAAAACAGTTTTGTGGGGAACATTAATTTAAATTTTATTTAAAGTGAAACATTAAAATAGCCCAATTCTTTTTAAAAAAAAAAAGCATGCCTGGGGTATGGTATAGGCTGGCCTGTGATTGGAAAACGTGCACAATTTATATAATGTACCACAACAAAATTGACATTTACAAAGAATAAAATGGCATTTAAATTGCCGGAAAATATAGTTTTCTTTGTACAAAACAGCAGGGAAATGCCTTGTTTACAGCTCAATGACACGATCGCGGGACACCAGTGGACATCGAGTTAGCGTGTCCCGAGTGCACGGTCATGGAGCATGGCAGCAAATTCAAAGCAACGTACAGGTACGTTGCTTTGCGCAGCTGTGCCATTCTGCCGCTGTATAAGGCGGTCGACAAGCGGTTTACATGAAAAAATATAACTGATCCTAGGGTCACCCCTCCAGTGTGTGACAGATAATATGTGACAGACATAATTGGAAACTTCAGCCCAGAACTTTCTAGTTTTACAGTATTCACTGCAGAAAGACGAAGCAAGCATGCCTATATCCAAGCCAAGGCAGATACCGGTTTGTTGTGTCTATTCTGGGATTCATAGTTAGCTGCAGTCTCAATTTTTATTTACGTTTACCTAATTCAGATCTATACGACAAATCTTTGATCAGATTAAATCATAGTCATACCATTAAAGCAATAGTTCAGCTTGGTACAATTAGTGTGCATTGCACTTTGTCGTTAAAGTGGATGTAAACCCTCCATACACCCAGTGAAGTGAACAGCCTCAGATGATACACAGAGATGAACCAAATCTCCCTACATACATTCCGATTGTTAGGAAAAAATGTCTTCCTGGTTAACACAGAGTGTGATGTCTGGGCATACAGCCAAGATAGCTAAAGTTGCTGATTGGAGGAAAGGCACACACCCCCTCTCATCATAGGCAGAGACTCTCAGAGGTGTTTTGTAACAGGGCCAGCTGCCTGCTAATCTATTTAACCACTTCCAGACCTTAGGTGTTTTTCAGATTTGGTGTTTGCAAGACTAAAACATTTTTTTCTGCTAGAAAATTACTTAAAACCCCCAAACATTATATATATTTTTTTCTAACACCCTAGAGAATAAAATAGTGGTCATTCCAATACTTTTTGTCACACCGTATTTGCGCAGCGGTCTTACAAGCGCACTTTTTTTGGAAAAAATTCACTTTTCTGAATTAAAAAATAAGACAACAATAAATTTGGCCCAATTTTTTTATATATTGTGAAAGATAATGTTACGCCGAGTAAAATGATACCCAACATGTCACGCTTAAAAATTGCGCCCGCTCATGGCATGGCGTCAAACTTTTACCCTTAAAAATCTCGATAGGCGATGTTTAAAAAATTCTAGAGATTGCATTTTTTGAGCTACAGAGTAGGCCTAGGGCTAGAATTATTGCTCTCGCTCTAACGATCGCGGCGATACATCACTTGTGTGATTTGAACACCGTTTTCATATGCGGGGCGCTACTCGCGTATGCGTTCGCTTCTGCGCGCGAGCTCGTCGGGACGGGGCGCTTTAAAAACATTTTTTTTGTTTTCTTATTTATTTTTATTTATTTTATTACTTTTTACACTGAAAAGATTTTTTTTATCACTTTTATTCCTATTATAAGGAATGTAAACATCCCTTGTAATAGAAAAAAGCATGACAGGTCCTCTTAAATATGAGATCTGGGGTCAAAAAGACCTCAGATCTCATATTTAGACTAAAATGCAAAAAAAAAATTAAAAATTTAAAACTGTCATTTTTTCAAATGACAAAAAAAAATATTGTCTCTTTAAGAGGCTGGGCGGGATTGACGTTTTGACGTCACTTCCGCCCAGCAGAGCTATGGGGACGGGCGAAGGAGATTTTTCCTTCTGTCTCGTCCCCAGTCACCAGCCGAACGGTCCCGATCTCCTCCGCCGCTACCGACGGCTCCGGTAAGCGGCGGAGGGCGCGGGAGAGCGGCGGGAGGGGGGGGCCTCTCCCGCCACCGATAACGGCGATCTCGCGGCGAATCCGCCGCGAAGACTGCCGTTATCGCGTACAGGGCCGCTCACACTAAAGATCGATACCTCGGTTGTGGCAGCAGCTGCTGCCGTTACCGAGATATCAATCTTTAAAAATAGGACGTACATCGTCGTGCGCAGGTCTGGAAGTGGTTAAATCAACTTCCCGGACAGAAATTTCAGGCTGCTTTTATCTGACGTGTCCGAGAATTTGTCAGGAGTTATGCTGATAACAGAGGAACGGTTCAGGAGAGAGCTACGGGACTTAGCTCTTTGAAGAG
Source organism: Rana temporaria (assembly GCF_905171775.1). Taxonomy (NCBI): domain Eukaryota; kingdom Metazoa; phylum Chordata; class Amphibia; order Anura; family Ranidae; genus Rana; species Rana temporaria. The sequence goes on from NC_053492.1 coordinate 429,396,863, forward strand.
AGATAACAAAACACTGCAGATATATGTGCCCTTTTTAAATTTCATGATTTGGGTTTACATCCACTTGAATTACTAAAAAAAGTAGAACATGCATAGCAAAATAGGACTTGCAAAATGTTTGTTCTTTCACATTGGCTTGTTGCATCGAATGAGCGCCTTGCTTTGTACTCTCTGGTAATTGCTCTCTAACGTGCCAAGTTTTTAACTTAATCACACCCCTTGTAAAGAGGATTGGGTGGAACACAAAAGATAAGCCATGTTTAGCACATCTTCACACTGAGCATTTTCTATGTTTCAATATCTCAGTAGGCATCGCAGCTCAGCGTGACCTTTTCCTTCACATTGTCTCCGATTATTTGTTAATTCTCAGAAAAGCAGGTTGAGGGAAGGATTAGGACTTCTTGACATTCTTTGAAGCAATTAATAAGAGATGCCGTGCAGAATATGATAAAATAAGCACTTTCTAGGCAAAGAATAAAAACTGTTATTTAAAAACTTACACATGTTTGGCACATCTAGACACAGTAAGAACTAATGAAAAACAGTATTATCAAAAAAGAGGGAGGCTATCTGACACTACAACTAGTTTACGCTTTTGCCTTTTTCCCTGAAGTCTGAGCACCTAAAGTGCCTTCTGACACCTTAAAAATGTGTGTTTGTGCTCAGTCCCTCTACTGTAACAGTGCCAGTATGGTAAGTATTCAGTCAATCCATAACCAATTTGTAAGACTGAATGGGTCATTGATTATATGGTAAGTAAAGAAATGTAGCTCTTAAAAAACGAATAAACAATAATCTATGTACTAAATGTTTTTGTGCACATAATAAAAACTAATAATAATCAATCTCAAATATAACAAAACATATATAAATGAGTGGAAACATAGATGCAAAATGTCGCATAAGTGAAACATTTGTGTAGTAAACACATAGGGCCAGATTCAGGTACATCCGCGCATCTTTGTGCCGGCGTAGCGCATCTCATATGCGCTATGCCGATGTAACATTGAGAGGCAAGCTGAGTATTCACAAAGCACTTGCTCCCATATTTACGCCAGCGTAACATAAATAGGCCGGCGTAAGCCCGCCTAATTCAAAGTAGGCAGGTAGTGGGCGTGTTGTATTAAAAAGAATCGTGACCCCATGTAAATGCATGGCCGTACGAACGGCGCATGCGCGCGCATGCTCAGAATCACGTTGCATATACTCCCTATGATACGTCGGCTCAATGCTTTCGACATGAACGTAACTTACGCCCAGCCCCATTAACGCACGACTTACATAAACGACGTTAAATCCGACGGCTGTTCCGACGTCCATACCATAACGTGACTTACCCCTGCTTTATGAGGGATAACTATACGCTGGACATACGCCTTACGTAAACGGCGTAGCTTACTGCAACGGGCGCAAGTACGTTCGTGAATCGGCGTATCTAGGTCATTTACATATTCGACGCGTAAATCAACGGAAGCGCCCCTAGCGGCCAGCGTAAATCTGCACCCAAGATATGACGGCGTAAGAGACTTACGTCGGTCGTATTAAGCCAAAATTCAGGCGTATCTTGTTTCCTAAATACGGCGCATAGATACGATGGCGCATTCGAGGACTTACGCGGCGTATCAATAGATACGTTGGCGTAAGTTCTCTGTGAATCTGGCCCATAAAGTCCAACTGAAAAGGTTGTTGCTCAGAAATTAAGCACAATAACTAAACATCAGGGATAATGTATCTTCTACTGGAAATGTGAGGTATGCAACTCTTATCGGAAGTGGTAGACTCGAGAGTCGGTGACAACGAGTCAATCGAGCAAAGAAAGTCAGAATCGGTGGACTTCCAGAAGGATCATAGGAACCCAGGCGACTCCAAGAATGGTTTTGGGGAATCATACAGGTAACCATGAAGCTGGAACACTGATATTGGGCAACCGGATGGAAAGGCTAAAAAAACTCTCATCGAGAAAGATATAAAGAGAGAAAAAGCCTCCACATAGTATAGATCAAAAAAGGATAGGTTTTATTGAATAAAAACCAACATACATCTGTAAATATAAAATTTGTGATCACAAAAATAAAAAGCAATGTAGGGAGCTATAAACCAATGCCCAATTATATACCAAACAGCTTGGTTAATCAGCAAAACCAATTCCAGGTAAAAAAAAGTTATCCGAGTGCCCGCACTGCACAGGTCAACTGTTGGTTTTTCTCTAGGGGATTGGAGAATGGAGATATACTCACCTCATCCTCTGATCCTCCCCACACAAGACCAGTACCTGTGGCTCCTGCCCCTTCACGGTTAAGGGGCCCTGTGTGGTGGACAGCTCCCTACATCATCACACCAATAGACCTGCACTGGACGTGAGAATGACAGTAACAGTCCACTGTGGATCATGGGTTTACGGGTGGACCAAAGGATCAGGTTACTACTCTCTCCAATTCAATGAACAAAAACAAGTTGTTGACCTGTGCAATGCATGCACAGCCCCACTGCATGAGAGTTGGGCTTCTTTTTTTTTTAAAACCTTGGGGCAGATTCACGTAGATGGGCGTAAATTTGGGCGGGCGTAACGTATCTGTTTTACATTACGCCGCCGCAAGTTTTTCAGGCAAGTGCTTTATTCACAAAGCACTTGCCTGTAAAGTTGCGGCGGCGTAGCGTAAAACACCCGGCGGAATTCAAATTCGGCGGGTAGGGGGTGTGTTTCATTTAAATGAAGCGCGTCTCCGCGCCGAACGAACTGCGCATGCGCCGTCCTTAAACTATCCCGGCGTGCATTGCTCTAAATGACGTCGCAAGGACGTCATTGGTTTTGACGTGGACGTAAATTACGTCCAGCACCATTCACGGACGACTTACTCAAACAACGTAAATTTTTAAATTTTCGACGCGAGAACGATGGCCATACTTAACATTGACTGCGCCTCATAGACCCAGGGGCAACTTTACGCCGGGAAAAGCCTAACGTAAACGTTGTAACTTTACTGCGTCGGCCGCGCGTACGTTCGGAAATTCGCGTATCTAGCTAATTTGCATACTCGACAGGGAAATCGACGGAAGTGCCACCTAGCGGGCAAAAAAAAATTGCAGTTAAGATCCGACGGCGTAAGAGTCTCTTACGCCTGTCGGATCGAAGGGATATCTATGCGTAACTGATTCTAAGAATCAGTCGCATAGATACAACGGCGCTAGGCAGAGATACGACGGTGTATCTGGAGATGCGCCGTCGTATCTCTTTTGAGAATCTGGACCCTTGTATCTAGTTCTACACTCCTGTGACCTATTTTCAGCTGACAGTAGGCTAAAGTCCGCTGTAAGGCTGATGTCACTCAACCAGTCCAGGCTCTGGAGAGATCCTAACTTTAATGTTGGGATTCACCCAATGCCTGGGCTCGCAGCTGGCTCAGTCTCTCTGTAAGCTGCTGGGAGAGTAAGCCAGCCATCCCTGCTCCCTCCACAGCCCAGCACTCCATTGAGCACAGGAAAGGCAGGGCAGAAAGCCGGTGACTAACATTCACCAGCTCTCTGCTCAGTAAAGACTGAGAACTAAACGGTCAACGGTTTTTGATTGCTCAGTTCTCAGTCTAGAGGTGGCGGGGGACAGATGCAGCAGTAGACTGATGCTGCATCCACCTAGGTGAGTGTAAATGTTTGTTTTGTTTAACCACTTAACCCCCGGACCATATTGCTGCCCAAAGACCAGAGCACTTTTTGCGATTCGGCACTGCGCCGCTTTAACTGACAATTGCGCGGTCGTGCGACGTGGCTCCCAAACAAAATTGGCGTCCTTTTTTTCCCCACAAATAGAGCTTTCTTTTGGTGGTATTTGATCACCTTTGCGGTTTTTATTTTTTGCGCTATAAACAAAAATAGAGCGACAATTTTGAAAAAAAAAAATTATTTTTTACTTTTTGCTGTAATAAATATCCCCCAAAAATATATAAAAAAAAAACATTTTTTTTCCCCCGTTTTTTGTACGAACAGAAGATCAGCATTTCCCCCCCTGACAGGACCGGGAGCTGTGTGTTTACACACACAGCTCCCGGTCCCCGCTCTGTAACGAGCAATGGCGGGTGCCGGCGGCGATCCAACCCGCCGGGCACACACACAGGAGTTGGGGGCGAGTGGGGGCGCGCACACGCCCCTAGTGGCTGCTCAAAGAGCCGACGTACAGCTACGGGCTCTCACCCAGGAGAGCCGACCTGCCGCCGTAGAATGACGGCGGCTGGTCGGCAAGTAGTTTTAGGGATGAGCTTCGAGTTCGAGTCGAACTCATGTTTGGCGAACAACGAACAATTTCAGGTGTTCGCGGCAAATTCGAAAAGCCGCTGAACACCCTGTTAAAGTCTTTGGGAGAAATCTAAAGTAATAATTTTAAAGGCTAATTTGCAAGTTATTGTCCTAAAAAGTGTTTGGGGACCTGGGTCCTGCCCCAGGGGATATGTATCAATGCAAAAAAAAGTTTTAAAAACTGAAGTTTTTTCGGGAGCAGTGAATTTAATAATGCTTAGAGTGAAACAATAAAAGTGAAATATTCCTTTAAATTTCGTACCTAGGGGGGGTGCATGTGAGGACTTTTTTTCTACGGTGTGTGTGTTTTTTACAATTATTTACACTTCCTTTGTGAAATGGTAGAGGTACAATGTACCCCATTACCAATTCACATAGGGGGGGGGGCAGGATCTGGGGGTCCCCTTTGTTAAAGGGGTCTTCCAGATTCTAATAAGCCCCCCGCCCGCAGACCCCCACAACCACCGGGCAAGAGTTGTGGGGATGAGGCCCTTGTCCCCATCAACATGGGGACATCCTCCCCATGTTGAGGGCATGTGGCCTGGTACGGTTCAGGAGGGGGGGGCGCACTCTGTCACCCCCTCTTTTCTGTGGCCGGCCAGGTTAACGTGCTCAGATAAGGGGTCTGGTGTGGATTTTGGGGGGAACTCCACGCCATTTAAAAAAAATAAATTGGGGTGGAGTTTCCCTTAAAATCCACACCAGACCTGAAGGGTCTGGAATGGATATTTGGTGGGAACCCCACGTCATTTATTTTTAAATTGACAGCAGGGTTCCCCTTAATATCCACACCAGACCTGAAGGGCCTGGTAATTGAATTTGGGGGGACCCCCACGCAATTTTTTTAATTTTTTATGAATGAATCCTCTCTGAATTTCCGGGAGCCGACAATTCATTATAGCCGCAAGTCCGGTTTTAAATGACTTTTTTTCTTTCAGAAATGACACTTTGTGCAGTGACAGTTCTAAGTACGGGAAACATGCGCTATTTCACATGCTAACTTTACACCCCCCCCCCCCAGGTACGAAATTTAAAGGAATATTTCACTTTTATTGTTTCACTTTTAGCATTATTAAATTCACTGCTCCCGAAAAAACTGCAGTTTTTAAAACTTTTTTTTGCATTGATACATGTCCCCTGGGGCAGGACCCAGGTCCCCAAACACTTTTAAGGACAATAACTTGCATATTAGCCTTTAAAATTAGCACTTTAGATTTCAAATGTTCGAGTCCCATAGACTTTGAAAGGGTTCTAAAGTTCACACGAACGTTTGGTGTGTTCACAAGTTCTGGTGGGAACCGAACAGGGGGGTGTTCGGCTCATCCCTACTTCTCATATAATTTATGTGAGAGACCATATTGACACATACATCAATATACTGTACTGTATATATATATATATGATTTAAAGCTAATTTTCAGGCGCAAATAATAATGTAGCCATGCCCCCGTAGGGGTTGCTGAATGTTGTGGTTCACCTGTCACTCTGCCCTGCCTGACATTCATCTCTCAGTCATTTCAAAGACACAGACCAGTCCATATCTTTGTTTTTTATTTTTTTATTTGAAGAGATTAAACTTGGATGGCGATTTGGGAATTATGGGGTGGCCAGGAATATTCAGTGCCAACCTGCTTGGGACTTCTATATACACTCTAGTATATACACCTCAACCTTCTGCTGCACACCGTTCCTCCTCCAGCACTTTACTTGCTGCATATTTTTACTCCTCTAGACTAGCTAGCACCGCCTGGGTAGGCCTGACACAGCTTCAGCCAGGCCTCAGTGAACTGCCTTTTGCATGCAGGGACCTCGGGCCCCTGTGGTGTAGTAATAGTTTAGGTGCTTGCGGTCCTCTATTTAGCTACCAACCCCCGATAGCTCTCTTCAGCCTGGCTGCAAAGACCTCTCTCCACTGCCCTTTTTACAGTCCTCTCTTCTGGTTCTGCATCCATCTTAACTGCAATCTCCCAGTTCTCTCAGGCGTGCCTCCCCGGTCCTCCCGACTGTGCTTCACTCACCGGCCCTTCTGGCTACGACCAGTAGTCTTCCCTGGAGACTCTTAGACGTGTTCTCTCCCGCTGTCCTCTACTTGCTCTATCATGTGCCTCTCCTTCCGGGATCTCATCACTCCCCCGGGATGCACCCGAGCCCCAGCCCAGGGTCACCCCCGCAGACTGGGGAGCTCCCCATGGGTCTCTACAGCGTCCAAACTCTCCACTCCAGCTCTTCTACCTGACAACTCCTCTCCAGCTAGGCTTACCCCTGGTATTTAAGGAGGCCTGCCCCCTGCCAATCCAAGTTGGGGATTTGTTAAGGATTCTTAAGATAACCCAGGCAGCTCCAGCTCTCTTCCCCTCCTCTCCTTCTAGCACTTTGTAGAAGGAAGAGCGAGGTGGCAGTGTAGTGATGCTACCTTTGAGTCACCAACTGCTACCCTGAGCCCCTCCCAGCACAGAATGAAAACAAACAGACCTCGCAACCAGCTCGGCCTGCCTAAATTTTCCTACTATGAGAAAAATTCTCACTTTACCTAGCTGGATGGTGCTACAATAATATATATAATCCCAATAAACAACTTGCCTATTTGATTTTTTTTCATTAGTACTGGTCTCCTGGTGACTGGTCTCCTTAATACCAGCTTGTAGATTTAGTTTAGACAGCGCTCACATTGTGAAGCCAGCACTGTCTGAATTGAGGAGAGTGAATATGCAGAATTCCAGTAATGAGACACGCCAACGCTTCTACTCTCTACCTAGTCTGCATCTGTGCCCCCTCCACTCTCATTGGCTGTCAAAAGGGCTCTCAGATTGTGTGCCCTTGGCTCTCTTGTTGCTAGGCAATGGATTGGCTCCATTAGGCTCTGCTCTTTCACACTGTTTGGCCTATGGCCACATATCCCAATGCTTTATTTAAGCATCACAAGCCCAGGCTTTGGTTTTGTGATAGCTTTTTTTTAAACTCACTCCTGACCCTTTTCTTGAATAGCTAGTTCCTGTCTGCCTTGCCCTGCATTTGGATTACTGTCCAGTTTCCTGGAATAAGGACTACTGTTTGGATTGATGCCCTCCATTGACCTCTGACTGTTTCTGGATTTCTCATATCTGCTGCCTGCCCTGACCTCAGACCGTTCCTGGATATGCTATGCCTCCTGCTTCCCCTGACCTTGGATTGGACCTGGTTAATGATTATAGTCTATTGCCTGCCCAGACCACTACCAAAATCTGTCCTGATACTCACCTGCAGTGCTATGGCCCAAGCCTAATACTTATGAATATCACATGTATTATTTTCTGTTACCTTTGCTTAGTTCTATCAAGCCAGAAACTATATTATTTTGTTCCAAAACCAGGGGCAAGCAAATAGTGGTAGGCCTTCTCGATTATAAAGGAAGAGAGACTGCTAACAGTTGACCAACACTTGCCAGCTATAGTTTCTGACCCTGGCATCAAGGCAAGCATTACAATACTTTTTCCAAAGCGCATTAACACATGCCCTGCCATCCTTCTTCCCACTGGTTGCAAAGAGGTGAACTGCAGTCAGGAACTGATGACTTTCGCTGGCACTTCAAATTGTGTTTTTCAAGTCCTGGAAGAAGGTATGGAAAATATTTAGGCTGAGGTTCTGTAAATGAATGAATGAATGAATGAATGAAAAACTTATATAGCGCGGCACATGCGAACTAAATCGCCTCTGGTTGTTCCTGTCTCTTGACATCAGAAGAGCAGAGTTTTGATCCGTCCTCTGAAGGCCAGGTGGTTTTCCTCCAACCGAATGCTGGTTGGTAAAGCGTTCCATAGTCTAGGACAGTGATGGCGAACCTTGGCACCCCAGATGTTTTGGAACTACATTTCCCATGATGCTCAACTACACTGCAGAGTGCGGGAGCATCATGGGAAATGTAGTTCCAAAACATCTGGGGTGCCAAGGTTCGCCATCACTGGTCTAGGACCTTGGAAAGCAAACCTTTGGACTTGTATCTTGCTTTGGGTACCTTGACCAGATTTTGGTCGGTGGATCGCAGAACGCGATTGGAATTGTGGGGTTCTATCTTGACGCAAAGATATTGCGGAGCCTTCCCATGGATGCACTTATGCGTCAGACAGAGTGCTTTAAATGCAATTCTGTCCTTTACTGGCAACCAGTGAAGGGTTCTCAACGAAGGTGAGATTGATTCCCATGTTTTTTTCCCAGTCACAAGTCACAAGTCTGGCGGCCTTATTTTGAACGGCTTGCAGACGAGAGATTTGGTACTTTGGGAGTCCGAGGTAAAGGGCATTTGCATAGTCCAGTCTGGAGTTCACAATTGTTCCCACCACAACTGCTACGTCTTCTTTGGGAATAAATGGAATAAGTCTGCGTAGTAGGCGCAACAGATGGTGAGATCCGCTGACTACTGACCCTATTTGTGCATCCATTGTCATGTAGGTGTCGAAGATGACCCCGAGACTTTTGACTTTGGAGCTAGGGGTGATGATTTGGCCCAGAATGGGTGGGGGTGTCCAGGTTGGTGCCAGTTGACTCTTGCGGCTGGCGTGAAACATGAGAAGTTCTGTTTTAGAGCTATTGAGTTTAAGATAACTCTTAGTCATCCAGTTTTCTATCAAAGAGAGACATTTCTCTAAACTGAGATGATGATCCTTTTTGTTGCAGATGCGAAAATACAATTGCGTATCGTCTGCATATGAGTGATAGAGTAGTTCTTGGCTACTGATGATTTCAAAGAGAGGGCGAAGATAGATGTTGAAAAGCACCGGCGACAGGGGGGACCCTTGGGGGACTCCACATGACACCGTGCACTTTTCAGACGTGAAAGATCCCAGTTTCACTGTTCGTGATTGGTTTTCTAGAAAGGAGGAAAACCATGGTAAGTCACCTTCTGCGACTCTGGCTACTTCAGCCAGTCGCGTCAGTAACAGTTTATGGTCTACCGTGTCAAAGGCTGCACTTAGGTCCAGCAAAACCAGGAGACAAGATTCTCCTTCGTCTTCGGCCTCAAGAGCGTCGTCCCATATTTTAAGTAATGCTGTTTCCGTCCCGTGTCCGGGACGGAAATCTGATTGAAATGGATCAAGTAGATTATGGGTATCTAGATGCTGTTGCAGCTGTTGTACCACTACTTTCTCCATTACCTTGGAGAGAACGTTTAGGCCTGTTATGGGACGGCGATGAGTTGGGTCCTTAGGGTCTAGGGTAGGTTTTTTCAAGATGGGCTGAATTGTGCCCTCTTTCAGCAGGGAGGGCACTGTGCCTTCCTTAAATGACTGGTTTATAAGCTGCGTGATAGGTGGTGCCAGGATGTCGGCACATTCCTTCAGCAGTTTAGTAGGGATAATATCATTAGGTGCTGTGCTGTTTCGCAAAGTACCAATGATAGTTTTTGTGGCATTGATGGAAGTGGGTTCCAGAGTGAACATTGTTGATTGTGGAAAGTTTTCGTGGGTGTTATATGGTTGATTGAGGGGGGGGGTTGAAGGGGGTATTGTTTTGCCAAATGCTTTCCCGGGAGGGAAGGGAGAGTTGATTGGGACCACAAAAGCCTGGAGCCTAATGGATTAAAGTAAATCTGCACTTGGTGCATTGTGACTCCACTACCAGTCCTTGTACTTGGTGACTAGTTTTTCCTTTTTTTGACAAAGAACATTTTCAGCAGGTACCTGTTGACCTTGCGGCATCTATGACTATCTTGTGAACTGAACTGGAATCATAAAACAATGTTATCTTTCTTCTGTAAACTACTTATGTTACCAATCCCCACATACAGTAACACAGAGTGAACAAAGAAGCACAACTTTGTACTTTAGACTGTATAAACAAATCATGTTGTTTACAGAGCTCAGTAGGTAAATCAGAGATTTGCACACACAGAGACAAATACAAAAGTCTCTCAGAGCACAGCCGTGAGGTGGGAGTGTCCACACTAGTCCCACAACAAGCCTTTATGGACTTATTCAAAAAGTGTTCTCTGAATGCTGTGCCATTGGTGTCTAACATAAATGTTTATTTATCAAAGAATATTTTACCGAAACAGTTAAAAAAGTTTAAAAACATATAAAATAGAAATACATACAGTGTTCAACAGACTGAGAAATACAAGAAAATAAATAAAGCACAAGGGGGGTGAATATAATGGTGGTTGTAGAAAAGAGGACCCCATGCGTTACGTGATGAAACAGACACTTCTTCGAGAGCTTTGTGTTACCTAAAAGTTTCAGTCTCAGAAAGGGTTGCAGTTTCTCTAAGATGAGGTTACCTGACCTGGTTTTGGATGCAAACTGCGCTCAGTAGAGTTTGTGAACTATTTTGTCTGCTTCAAGTGTGAAATTGCTCTTTGATTGCACTTTTCATTAGCTCATATTTATAGAGCCCACTGAGAATGTGCTCATATTCACAGCCATGCAGTGCCATATGCTGAAAGATCTTATTTGTCCTGGCTAGTTCTAAAAAGATTACTAAACCCTGAATCTTTTATGTTTAAAGAGACAGGGAGGTTAATTTACTAAAGGCAAATATACTGTGCACTAGAAGTGCACTGTAAGTGCAATTGCGCTATATCTGAGGGGAAGCTCTGAAATGAGGGAAAGCTCTACTGATTTCTATCATCTAATCATATGCAAGCAAAAATGCAGTTTTGTATTTTCCTTGCACATTGCCATTAGAGCTAGAGCAACTGTACTTGCGGGTACTTGCAGTGCACTTGAAGTGCACTATTTGCCTTTAGTAAATCAACCCCACTGTCACTTCACCCATTCAGAGTAAATTGCCAATAGTCAATTTCAACATTAATGTTAGGCCTGGCAATTGGACACTTAGCCCCAAAGCACTGTCAAATGGGGAGGTCACATGTTCCCCATACCAACAAGCCATGCTCTGCTGCACAATGGTTGTGCTTTACTGCTCCTTCTCACATCACAAGTGTATACTTAGCTCCCAACTTTCCTTAATTTCGAGGGACTGTCCCTGATTTGGAGCAATGTCCCTCTGTTCCTCATTCTTTCTCATTTGTCCCTCATTTTGGTCTGATCTGTATAGTTCATGGGTGCTCAACCTGTGGCTCTCCAGCTGTTTCAGAACTACAATTCCCATGAGGCATTGCAAGCTACTGACTGTTACAAGCATGACTCCCAAAGGCAGAGGCATGATGGGACTTGAAGTTCTGCAACAGCTGGAGAGCCACAGGTTGAGCACCCAGTTGTATACAAAATGTACTTTTTAACTATGAAAAAGTGTTTCCCAGTGCTAAACCTTTCATCTGATTTCTAAATTCCAAGAGCCAATATAAAGGAATATAAAAAAAAAAAATATAAAGGAATATAAAAAAAGCACTTGTGGGTTTAACTAATCTTGTTTTTTTTTTTTTTACAATTCTCCTTTAAGGGGGCGTGGCAAGGGGTGTGTCCTATGCCTGCATACTTTTGCTGATAGGTGTCCCTGATTCTCATTTCAAAAAGTTGGAAGGTATGGAGTATATGTTAGCTACTCTAAAAACAAGGGGCTAGATTCAGGTAGCTGGGCGCATTGTTACGGCGGCGTTTCGTATTTACGCTACGCCGCCGTAAATCAGAGAGGCAAGTGCTGTATTCACAAAGCACTTGCCTCCTAAGTTACGACGGCGTAGCGTAAATGGGGCCGGTGTAAGCCCGCCTAATTCAAATGAGTATGAGGGGGGCGTGTTTTATGTAAATGTGGGTGACCCGATGTGATTGACATTTTTTACGAACGGCGCATGCGCCGTCCGTGTACATATCCCAGTGTGCATTACTCCAAAGTACGCCGCAAGGACGTATTGGTTTCGACATGAACGTAAATTACGTCCAGCCCTATTCGCTAACGACTAACATAAACAACGTAAAAAATTCAAAATTCGACACGGGAACGATGCCCATACTTAACATTGCGTACGCCTCATAGAAGCAGGAGCAACGTTACGCCGGAAAAGCCTTACGCAAACGACGTAAAAAAATTCCGCCGGACGCACGTACGTTTGTGAATCGGCGTATCTAGGTCATTTGCATATTCTACACTGAAAACGACGGAAGCGCCACCTAGCGGCCAGCGTAAATATGCACCCTAACATACGACGGCGTGAGAGACTTACACCAGTCGGATCTTAGCCTAATTTCAGCGTATCTTGCTTTCTGAATACAGAAAGAAGATACGCCGGCGCAGCTTTGAATTTACGCGGCGTATCTATAGATACGCCGGCGTAAATCAATGCTGAATCTAGCCCACAATGTGGTTGATAACTCATCTTAACAGTTAACATATATATCAGCACAATAAAAATCTCACCAAATCTTCAACATGATTTAAATGTTAAACAACAGAATATGCTGTCCTAATGCACATTAACACGTGCTAACATGTATGCAATAATGCACCCCAGATGTGAATAGGGCTCTTATACACAGTGCAGTTTTACATTTACAACCATCTATTTACTTCACTTTAATTGTGGTCTGCAACCTGAACACTGCCAGCCTTTGTCTTCATTTTAACTGCACATGTTGGGGTGCGCTCATCACATTGGAAGCCATTGCAGTTCTGTTTACCTGCGCCCCAACACTCAGAAGGTCACACATAGGGGGGCTGACGGGCTGCAAGTGGTCCATTAGCTGCATGCTGGGCACCAAGGCTCTAGTGGCAAATGTACACGTTTCTACAATATAATAAACAATCACAACAACATGTAAAGATACTGTATGTCATATCAAAAGTTATCCTTAAACAATTATGTTGTACTATTAACATAAAATATGTGCCCATTGATTATACATTATGTTTTCCATAAAATTTGATGTCAGGGCATCATTCCCTCACCATTACTCTATAATAAATCAGAAAAAAAAGTCTACCACCTTCTAGCTGTAATTATACATGTTTTTAAACCTTGTGATGTGATCACAGGTTTCTAAATCTTTCAGGCTCAGTAGCAGGCAGGGCAAGGGATCTGCAGGGCTTTCCATGTATACACAGGGGCACCCTTCGGACTATAACTCCCAAGAGCCCTCTACCTACAGGAAATCTATGGCCAGGCCCTTGCAAATCTTCTATACCAGTGTAAGTGGATGGATAGGCAGTGACAGGGAAGCAGAGGACTCCCCTGTCACCACTGCTGCACAGGCGTTGGTTAAATAAATAGAGAACACTGATTGCCATCTTCTTGACTGTTGATTGTCCTGATGCTGCAGGTGTAAGTAGGGTATCAGTCTCTTATGTTGCTGCCCACAATTACCTGTGGACAGCAAGTCAGTGGGGAGAGTCCAATGCCCTGTTTACCCCTGCCATTGTCCTGAACTGCTAGGCAATATGCAGCACCTGGGTGCTGATCAGTGGAGGAAGCGTACCACACAGTAGGGCAGAGCTATGTAGAAAGACAGAAGAGGGTGGCAGTGGGCAGAGCTGGATGACAGAGGGTGGATCAGACAGACAGACAGAAGTTGCCTATTTTTAATAGACTTGCCCAATGCTTGGTTTCTACTGACATGGTACATCAGCCCAATCGAAAACCTATGGAGGGTGATGGTAGGTCTCTCTGCAGTACCTGAAGTTAGCAAAGGTGTCTGGTCCCCTTTATAGGAAATATTTGAGAGAAGCCTAAAGGATGACTTTGAGAAAGTACATTTTTTTTATCCAAGGTTAACGAAAACATTTATAAATTACCAACATCCATGTTTAAAACTATTTTACCTGGTGATGAGCTTTAAATAAGTAATAATGCTGGTAATATATTAACCCCACCAATCAATCCTTACTGCTAACAATTTAACCTTTCAAGACACTACACAGCAGATTTACGCAAAAGACCTGACAATCTCTGCATTCCCATGTGATGACACCAAAGGATTCTTAATACTGAACTCTAGACAGATATAAAGGAAACAAATGAATGCAGCTCTGTAATCATTAATACATTATTAAATGTGTTTTTAAATGCAAGCAGTGTGAATTTGACCCAGTATCAGCCTCTTGCAGAACCTGTATGGCCTCATGTACTCTGCTGCTCCTCAAAAGTGAGTTTAGGAGCTTCTGGTGTTTTTTTGCCAAAGCCTCAGAACTCAACTCAATAAAAGCCCATGTGCGCATGACTTTTATCAGAGTTTAGGAGCAACAGAATTTAGGGGCAGTTAAATGCCCCTCTCCTGAATGCAAAAGAAATGTGTAGAAAAGAGGAATGTTTTGGCAAAGACGCATTTGCTGCAAAATCGCAGCAAAAATGTGGTACTGCTTTTTTGCCATGTTTAGTGTTTTTCTGCTACCAGGAGGGTTATTTTTAGGGTTGGTCAGTGTACATGTAGTCCTAAAGTGGTTGTAAAGTCTCAAGGTTTTTCATCTTCATACATTCTATGCATGAAGGTGAAGAACCTTCTGTGCTTCAGCTCCCCCCCCCCAGAGCCCCCCCTTTTTCTTACCTGAGCCTAATTCGATTCAAAGATGTGCACAAACCCAGTGGCTCCAGCCACTGTCTCTCTCCTCATTGGACAGATTGATCACAGCAGGAGCCATTGGCTCCTACTGCTGTCAATCAAATCCTGTGACACAGGAGCGGGGGAGGAGTAGAGTCCTACTGTCTGTGTTATTGGACGCAGTAGCAGGACTCGGGAGCGAGCCCACACAGGTATCCCCATGGAAATCGGCTTCCATGGGGGCACCCGGTGAAGGGGAGGAGCCAGGAGCCCCGACGGGGCACCCCAGAAGAACAGGATCAGGGCTGCTCTGTACAAAACCCTTAAACAGAGTAGGTAAGTATAACATGTTATATATATATATATATATATATATATATATATATATATATATAAAGCAAACCTTCACTAACACCTTAAGCAGGGCTAGGGGGAGAGGAAGAAGCAGCACAAGTATACAATCAATTCAAGAGCTGCTAATAGGAGGGGGGAGCAAAGTGACAGAGAGATTAACTCATCATTGTGCTGCTTTTCCTTTCACTGTCCAATCACAGACTGGGGCAGGTTAAGAATGAATGAAGAATGAAAATCAGAGGAAGAGGACATCTAGCAGCAGGAAAAAAGTGCTGCTAGTTATGCTATTTTATCTTTTAAATGACTATAATATGGAGACAGTTATTACCCCCATAACAGGATCATGGCAGGATCAGTAGGTATTAATGAAAGCTGCATTTGTAATTGCACTAACATGAAGATTTTTAGTTCTTGGTTAATATAGAATAAATGGTTAGTTCAGCTTTAATTAACACCCTACAACTTTCCCACCCCACTATGTCCCTGCTATACTTACCTCTGTGGGTGATGAGCTGTCAGTGCAGTGGTCCAGGGATTTTGAATACCCACTATTCTTTCTTTCTTTCTGTAAAGCTTCCATGACAGATCAGAGCAATTCTGATTGGTCACAGTGGCTGATTCTGACCAATCAGAATCAATCTGATTCATCCAAGAAGCCCTACAGAAAGAAGAAGAAGAAGAGCAGGGATTTCAAATCTCTGGACTGCTACACCAGCTGTGTAAGCAATGACAGCTCATCACCCATGAAGGTAGGAAGGCATGTACCAGGGAGTTGGGAAGGCTGTACATTGTTAGTTTACCTTTTCTTATTTCAATTTTTTTTTAAAAGCTAAACTTACACTTTATATGAGATGTTGGTGATTGGTTTTACATATTTTTGAAATACAACAAAGTACCCTGGAGTTCCCCCGAATGGAACTTACAATAAAAACATCCTTAAACTCTGCTAGTGGATGACTCAAGATGAATGCTGAGAATTACAATTGCACCAGAGTTTCAGTAAACCATCCCCTTCCTCGGCTTGGATAATGATTTGTGTCTGCAAGGCTCGGCCCGGCTGTAGCCACAGGAAAACGAGACTCAAATATCACAGCCGAAGCTCGGGGCCTAGCGGTAGAAGGTGACTTTCTTGTGAAAGCGGATCTTCTTCGTGAGATTCAGAACTGAAACTGAATTGATGATAATTTCAATTGCAGACACTGGCACCAAGCACAATTATTTTTTCAAACCTGAGAGTGCCTCTGCTAAAGTAGTTAAGGTTGTATTTTTATGCAAGAAGGAAAAAGTGATGAAAATTTCTTAAAACTCAAGAAACAAAATCCTTGACGCTTTGCCAAAGTTCTGCAAAACAAGATCCTTTATGGCAGTGCCTAGCTCTTGAGTAAAAAAAAAAATGTATATATAGATCTAAAAATATTTTTTTTATATACTTTAAGCTCCGCTGAACATTCAATTTAAATCAGCTAAGAATTTTCCAGCTGCATCAAAACAAAAGGTGTGAAAAGTCTTGCAGTTTGTTTTCTTCAACAGCCACAGAGTAGAAAAGCCTGTCCTCTGTCAGCATGCTGAAATTAAAGATACTTGCTCTCTGTGTGGAGGCAATGGTCTCTCTGCAGAGGTCTGCTACGTTTACTGCTGAGAGCTCTCCCTTACCTAGGGAGTAAAACTTTATTAAATGGAGAGCTGTAAGGTCAGCCATAGATGGTTTACATTTCTCCAGTGGCCTGTTTACCCCTGCCATTGTCCTGAACTGCTGGGCAATATGCAGCACCTGGGTGCTGATCAGTGGAGGAAGCGTACCATACAGTAGGGCAGAGCTATGTAGAAAGACAGAAGAGGGTGGCAGTGGGCAGAGCTGGATGACAGAGGGTGGATCAGACAGACAGACAGAAGTTGCCTATTTTTAATAGACTTGCCCAATGCTTGGCTTCTACTGACATGGTACATCAGGGAGCGAGCCCACACAGGTATCCCCATGGAAATCGGCTTCAATGGGGGCACCCAGTGAAGGGGAGGAGCCAGGAGCCCCGGCGGGGCACCCCAGAAGAAGAGGATCAGGGCTGCTCTGTACAAAACCCTTAAACAGAGCAGATAAGTATAACATGTTTGTTATTTATATATATATATATATATATATATATATATATATATATATATATATATATATATATAAAGCAAACCTTCACTAACACCATAAGCAGGGCTAGGGAGAGAGGAAGAAGCAGCACAAGTATACAATCAATTCAAGAGCTGCTAATAGGAGGGGGGAGCAAGTGACAGAGAGATTAACTCATCATTGTGCTGCTTTTCCTTTTACTGTCCAATCACAGACTGGGGCAGGTTAAGAATGACTGGGGCTCAGAGCAGTGATGGTGCGTTCATAGTGGGTGCAGGAGCGTCGCCCCCTCTCTCCTCTGCACCCATCAATCAACAATACATAGCGTCATGCATTGCATGAAGCTATGTATTGTTGCCGTTGCCACCCACTATTCAGATGTCCAGCCCCCTGTTGAGCGCCGGCTATCTGAATAACAGCGGTGGGTGTGTTTTGGAAGTGCCTGATTAGAGCGAGATGCTCTAATAGGCTTCCCGATTAGAGACTGCGGGCTCTAATCGGCTTCCAAATGGTTAACCATAGGATGCACAGTCTGTGCGTTCCCTGGTTAACTAGTGCTGTATTAGGGAATCGCTTCCCTAACACTGCTCCGCCTCTAAGGTGCACCGGGTCTGGTTACCGGTCACCTGATTGGCTGAAGCGTCATCGAGGCCGGAAGAAGACATCGAGGGAGTGTGGAGAGGACGGCTGACCCAAGGAAGGTAAGTGCCGGGCTTACATATTTTTTACAATCCCCATAGGGGGATGGGCAAAATTAGGGAGGGGTTTAGGAATTTAAATATTTGTGTGTTGACACTAAGGATTCTGCCTAATGAATTTGGATCTGTCCACTTTTTTCAGAAAGCTGACGTTACCTGGATATACCTGACATTTTGTCTACACACCAGGCAGGCTTTCAAACTTCACCTTTGTACTTCTCACAGGGGAGACTACATGTACAGGCTCAGATGAAGAGAGGCTGCACTCCCACCCCGAAGCACTGTAAAAAAATTCAAAATCTGTCAGCGATGGACTATGCAATTCTCAGATTAACCAAGTAGGCACTATAACACACTTGCAGTGTTACCTTGACACCATTAACAGTCCACCAATTTTAGTTCCTGGAGTTCCACTTTAAAAGATGTGATAAGCAAGCAAAATGATTATTGCCGTAAAAAGGTATATCAAAATATAATACATTTTGGATATTTCCTTAAAATAGGGCTCCTAAGTTTTATTTCTAGAACAATCTCAGAAAGGAAATGAGATCAAGACTAAATTTAAATATAGCTTCACAGCTCAGCCCAACGGAGGAATGTCCTGGCTGATTATCGAGAGCCCGGCTCCCTCTGCATTGAAGTGTGTTCAAAGATACATCATTTAAGCAACAAAATTAAGACACATTTGCTCTTTGATTTAACTTTTCAACGTTCATCTGGATAAGGGGTGTACAGTATGAATAATAACAATAAACAGACGGGTAATTGGTTTTGAAGACTTGTGGGTGTTGTGATTTTTTGCTATTTGAAACATCATGTTTGTTGTGTAATAAAAAGTTAAAATTGTTTCCGTAAAGGAAAAATTTGGTTAAAACTGATACTGTCTCTATTCACTGTGTATTTGGCCTAGTTTGTGGACACCTGATCATTACATCTATATGAGTTTCTTGGACATCCCATTCCAAAACCAATGGAATTAATATGCGGTTGCCAAAAGCTGAGGTTCAAAGAGGAAAACACCATACATTGGAAGACCATGTTGATACCATGCCCCTGAAAATTTCATCTGCTGGGTATGGGAAATGTAGACACAACCCTCCCTTTATTCCCCAAAGTAATGCTTCCTGTCTCAGCGACCTATAACTAAGTCCAGATGGGAAGTGAGTCTATGCTTACTTTTAGAAAGTTTTTACTTCCTCATTTTGTGTCCAGTGTTGAATGTCTATAACATAGGGTGACCAGACATCCCTGGTTTGTCCCCATTCTGAATTACGCACCTCCGCTCTGCAGCTCCTTCTAGCTTGGGGGGGGGGGGGGGATTTTTTCATTATCTGTGCTCCTTTCTGATGATCATGTACTGGTCGGAGCGGAGGGAATATTTCTTCCGTTTTGAGTGCATGCCCATTCAGCTCCACTCGCATGTTCTTCTGCCTTGGCTCAAGTCCCGGACAGTCACCTGCCTATCTCCTTGCCTTCCCTGGCAGAGTGATCTTCCTCCCCACCCAGTAGTAGCGGGGTGGGGAGGAAGCCAGGGCCTGGAGAGTAAGATTTAACAGGCTGTGAAGCAGAGAGTCGCTGATTGCCGCCATTACTAGTAAAAAACAAAATGTCCCCGGATTTAATTTTAAAAAATCTGGTCACCTTACTATAACAGCTTTCTCTTGATTTGGAAAGGCTTTCCACAAGATTTGGAGTGTGTCATTGGAGTTTTTGTTTATTCAGCCAAAACAGCATTTGTTGGGTCTGGTTGGATGAGAAGACCTGACTTACAAATTCAATTTTGTCAGTTATGGGGAGATGTTCCTTCACTTATTAATCTGGAAACACAATAGGGGTGTACTCACTTTTGTTTCCAGCTGTTTAGACAATAATGGTTGTGTGTTGAGTTATTTTGAGGGGACAGCAAATGTACACTGTCATACAAGCTGTACACTCGCTACTTTACATTGTAGAAAAGTGTAATTTCTTCAGTGTTGTCACATGAAAAGAAATAATAAAATATTTTCAAAAATGTGAGGGGTGTACTCACTTTTGTGAGATACTGTACGTTTTGGGAAACAAAAATCAATAAATCGTTTCCGACTTTGAAAGTGAAAGTAAAAGAGAACCCCAAATGTTGGGCTGTTCCCAGAAAAGTAATCTTCCAATGGTAACCTGGGAGGTCCCAAGGGATTCCCTTAATTTGAATGAACTTCCTCTCTCATGTTGTTTTGGATATGGGACAGGAAGTAATAGGAAAAAATCTGAGGCCCCGTACACACGACCGAGTTTCTCGGCAGAATTCAGCCAGAAACTCGGTCGGAGCTGAATTCTGCCGAGAAACCCGGCCGTGTGTACACTTTCGGCCGAGGAAGCCGACGAGGATCTCGGCGAGGAAATAGAGAACATGTTCTCTATTTCCTCGTTGTTCAATGGGAAATTTCAGCTCGCTGAGATCCTCGGCGGCTTCACAAGGAACTCGACGGGCAAAACGATGTGTTTTGCCCGTCGAGTTCCTCGGACGTGTGTACGGGGCCTGACAGGGACTATAACCCTCCATCCAAAAAAAATAAAAACAATTTTGTGTCTATAGTTCTACTTTAAAATACAGGAACTGAAGTGGAGGGCTGGTTATTTTTCTCACTTCTAACCCAAACTTTCAGGGAACAAATAGTTTTGTATGTATTTTCTCTATATATTGTGTTCAGGACTAAAAGCATAAAACATGTAAGTATACGTTTTATTTTTGATCAGGTAAATATAAACACTATACATATTAAAGCGGAGGTCCACCCTAAAAAAAAAAAAAATTGCCAAAAAGGTTTAAAAAAATTAGAAAAAATACAAAAAATGTTTAATACCTACCAGAAATGGCTGTTACTAGGCAGATCGTCCTATCTGCCACTTCCTCGTCTGTGGTGATGTTCTGTGTTCTGCTCATCGCGTAGCCTCCTGGGAAATGGAGGCATGCTGCCTTCTGGGACACACCGGACACATCGCCCATTCACAAAGGGCCGCGCGACTTGCGCATGCACAGTAGGAAACGTGTAGTGAAGACGCAAGGCCTTAGTGAGGATGGCGGCGCTGGGACCTGTCACAATCTACGAATTGGCCTCGGGCGGCTGACGTCGCGGGATCCTTGGACAGGTAAGTATGCTTAGTCAGCAGCTACAGTGTTCGTAGCTGCTGACTTTTAATTTTTTATTTTTTTTAAAGCTGGACCTCTGCTTTAATATTTTATATGTACAAAATTGTAAATTGCTTCCCCTTTTCCAATTAGACTAATTCAACTTTTTTAATGTGAATAGCTTGTATTGTGAAAAGACCTCAATACATAATAACTTTAAGAAATACACACCTAGGTGAATGCATCAACCATGGCCCCATTTAGTGATTCAGTTAGACAAACAGTCATTGAGCTTTTTAAAAAGGTTAACATGGTTTAAAATGCTACTAAAATTAAGATTTCCAGTATTAAAATTAAATATAGCATCTTATCATTGTGAACTTTAAAAAATATAGCGTATATACTTGAGTATAAGCCGACCCGAATATAAGCCGAGGCACCTAATTTTACCAGAAAAAAATGGGAAAACGTATTGACTCGAGTATAAGCCTAGGGTGTCCATCTGCATGCCTCACTGTGCCTCACTTTGCCTCACTGTGCCTCACTTTGTCTCACTGTGTCCATGCCTCACTGTGTCCATGCCTCACTGTACCCATGCTCACTGTGCCCATGCCTTACTGTGCCCATGCCTCACTATGCCCATGCCTCACTGTGTCTATGACTAGACTAACGTTTAACATGGGAGTCTATAGAAGGGGTTCCCGTCTTTGAAAAATCGGTGCTCCCCAGCCGTAGGTCCCCCAGACAAAAAACTCTGCACACTTGTAGATGGGGCTAAATGTGTGCCAAATTCCGGGTCCAGGGGACCTACCACCAGCCGGTTCCGGGTCCCCAAATTCACCGGAGAAATGACCGTTTAACATGGGAGTCTATGGAAGGGGTGCCCGACTTTGAAAAATCTGTGCTTCCCGGCCCTAGTTCCCCTGGACAACAAACTTTGCACACTTATAGAAGAAGAGTGGGGCTATATGTGTGGCAAGTATGGGGTCAAGGGGACCTAGGACCGGCCAGTACCGGGTCCCCAAATTCCGGGAGATCAAGCGCAAAAAGGTAACTCGAGTATAAGCCGAGGGGGGCATTTTCAGCACAATAAAATGTGCTGGAAAACTCGGCTTATACTCGAGTATATATGGTAGGTTAGTTTAACTAAATCCAATGGTATGATAATTGTTATCGATAGATGATGCTGGTTTTATTAATTTTTATCTTTCTTAGGCAAAGACACACATTCCTGGATTTGCACTCCTGTCATGCCCATTATGAGGGCTTTCTTCTCTCCTTGATGAATATTTTATTTATTTTATGTTGTGAAGAATATAACAGAAGGAGTTTAAACAGACAGAACTGGGACACCCAAAACTACCAAGTGGACAGGAATGGGAATATATATATATATATACTGTATATATATATATATATATATATATATATATATATATATATATATATATAAAATACCTTGTCAAAAGTATTAGGACACCTGCCTTTACACGCACATGAACTTTAATGGCATCCCAGTCTTAGTCCGTAGGGTTCAATATTAAGTTGGCCCACCCTTTGCAGCTATAACCGCTTCAACTCTTCTGGGAAGACTGTCCACAAGGTTTAGAAGTGTGTCTATGGGAATGTTTCACCATTCTTCCAGAAGCGCATTTGTTAGGTCAGGCACTGATGTTGGACAACAAGGTCTGGCTCGCAGTCTCCGCTCTAATTAATCCCAAAGGTGTTTATAGCTGCAAAGGGTGGGCCAACTCAATATTGAACCCTACGGACTAAGACTGGGATGCCATTAAAGTTCAAAGCGTATATATAACCTATTAGGCCCCATACTCACGACCAAACATGTCTGCTGAAACTGGTCCGCGGACCAGTTTCAGCGGACATGTTCGTTCGTGTGTAGGCAGTAACGGACAGGATTCCAGCAAACATTCGTCGGCCAGACCGTTTTCCAACGAACAACTGTTTCCTGGTCTTGCTTTAAAACAGTCTGCTGGAATCGTGTCCGTCAGACATGTTCGGTCGTCTGTACACAAAAGCAGCGTACAAAAACCCCGCGCATGCTCAGTCCAAATGAGGAGACGGGAGCGCTCGTTCAGGTAAAACTCGCGTTTGTTTGGGATATGGCACATTCGTCATTAGAAACCTTTTATTCTAGCAAGAGAACAATGTCTTAAAAAGGCGCACCAAACCACATTTTCTTGCCTCGTTTTATTAATTCTTCTCTTGCTAGAATAACCCCGTTCTCTTGCTGATGCAATTTCAATAGAGTTGTCCCATACTGAAATGTCACATTTCTTGCTTGTGATGTAATCCTTTAATAATGTTTTCTATGCCAGACGTGTGTTTTGGTTGGTGGTCCTCCATAATTTATAGTAGTCATTTTTGTAAAGGAATGTGCATCTTATTTTTATTTTTGTTGTTTCTAGTTATGTCACCATTTTTTTTTTTTTTTTTTAACATGTTTTTTTCTTTTTATTTATTTTTTTTTTTTTTGTGTTTCATTTGAGAATATTAAACCATGTTGGCACACCAAATGTCCCCCCCCCCCCAAGGAGTGTGTCCTTTGTAAATGACCCATTGTCTATTTATTAAAGGTTTGCTGCCTAATAATCCCCACAGTATAACAAACAATAGACATGTTTTCAAATGAAAGCAAAAAGCCTTTTATTTAGGCAAATGTCATCACAAAAAATAAACAGAACGGCAGCACTAGAATAGATAGCAAACTATATGCAAACTTGCATTTCCAACATGGTGAAGGATAAACTTCCAAGCGTCAGGAGCCAAACCCAAAAATATGAAGCAGCAGCACACAAACAAAGGAACCCAAACTGTGGTAGTCCAAACAATATGTCCTTTATGTGGAAGGAAATGGAAGGCAGAGAATCAACGTTTCCTCCTCTTTCCAGCCTTCCCTCCAGGCAGCCTTCCAGCGGATCTAACACGGGGTCTTGCAGGTGGGGTCGATGTGGCAGCAGGAGGATGGTGTTCCGCAAGCCGGGCCGGGTCACATAGCCCAGTGTCTGGGGTCAGCAGGCCCCTCTGCATCCACCAAAGGACCTGGTTCATCAGGGCCTTTGCCAGTCTTCTCTGGTCCTCCTCCCCTTCATTCAAATCGTGGGCCAAGGAGGCACTGAAGGCCTCTGTGGGGTTGAGGGGGGCCCTCATGATGGCGCTTGCCTCCTGTATCATGCGGAGGCTTGCCTCCTCCACAGGCCTCAACTGCCTCCTTCGGCCTGATGGCCTCACCTGGGGGGGAGAAGACTGGCTGGTGGTGGTTCTCCTGGCCGGGGGGACCTGCTGCAGGCCACTGGGCCCAGCCTCCTCCTGGCTGCCACTGACCCCGGCCTCCTCCTGGCTGCCACTGACCCCGGCCTCCTCCTGGCTGACAGACACCTGAGGATCTGCCACCTCCTGGCTGATCTCTTCTTCCTGTGTGGAAAAAAAAGGACATTTTTTACAATTTCGCTAAATAAAACCACACTCATTTTCATGTTTTTCGTTTAGTATTTTCTGTTCATTATTACTTGAATACACTCTACTTCTGACCCCTGCAGTTGTCATCCCTGACACCTATTTGTCTGTTCACCTTTTTTTTGTGCTTTTTCCCAGCTTGGCTTTTCTTTTACAATATCAAATCATTAATCCACCAAGAATTATTTACGCCAGAAATATAGAGGAAACTACTATACCTCCTCATCGAAGGGTGGCAGATCTGCATCTCTGTCAGCCAGGCCCTCTTCCTCTGACTCTGCAGGGCTGTGGTCATCTGGGGAATGTCCGCTGGAAGGTAGCATGGAGGAAAGGTTGGAAGAAAGACTCGACATCGTTTTCCTGCCTTCCATTTCGTCCCGCAAAAAAGCCATCTGTTTATAATACCACAGTTTGGGTTCCTTTGCTTGTCTTGCTGCTGCTCCCGATTTTTGGCTTTTATTAGCTTTGTATGCTCTCCTGTATGTGCTTCTGAGGTTGGCAAGTTTATCCTTCACCATGTTGGCAGTGCATCCTGGCACCCATGTTTGCATATAGTTTGCTAGCTCTTCTAGTGCTGCCGCTCGTACATCTTTATTACAATATAAAGAGTGCTTGGAATTCCACAGGATGGGCGTGTCCTGATATTTTTGAAGTAAGGCCTCTATAGATTCCTTATTTTGTAGTTGGTCCATTTCACTTTTGGAAAAATGATATATCTTTTTGAGTCTAGATTCGCAAAACATAAACCAAAGAAAAATAAATATTAAAAAGGATCAGCGTTGACCTTGATATAATATGTGTCTTCAAATTTATTACCTATATCTAATTACAAACACAGTCTCTCTTGTTTAAACAATGATTGGCAGCTCGGCCGCATTGGTTGTACCAAACATTGATTTGCTAGATGCAGAGCCATTGTTAACATTGCAGTAAATATTTTTAATATAGAAAAATAAACAATGCTTACAAATGACAGTATTCATCTAGGCACTCTTTCATGTGTAAATCTCATGCCCCTGACAATGGATGACATAAAAGACACTTCCTAATGACCTCTGTACAACCAACACTTGAACAATACTTTGCCTGATCTGAATACACCATTCAAAAACTTGTCAATGTGGTACAGCATTGTTCACATCTCTATTTTGTGAGTTGTCCAAAAGCATTTGGATACCAAAATAACATTGTGGTACCCCATAGACAGAATAGCTTAAAAAGGGTGCAACCAACAGCCCAAACCCCCATCCCATGTGTCTACATTTTCCAGGCCTCTGCTGATCCCATTTTTAATTTCCTTACCTTCCTGTCTCTCGCTCCTCGTTTCTCACGCTCGCCTAATTACCGCGTAAGATGCGTAATCACGGCGTGCACCTTTTAAACACTCCGCGTATTTATTAAACCCCGCCCTCGTCACCTTTGCTAGGCCCCTAATCAATGAGTTTAGGAAATATGGCGTTAACTGTGTATGTTCAGGATGCGATCGAAGATTCTCCGCGTAACCTACGTAAACACGTTGTTTGCATTCTCTACACTCCGCGTATGTATTAAACGCCGCCCTCTTCTCCGCCCATGGCGTAAGAATTCATCTTTTCCACGCCCATAATCTCTGTGGGAAAGGAAAGATGGCGATGTCACACGAGCGGGCACGATGCTCTCATGCCACAAGTGAAGGGACAGAGGCAGGGACGTCCCGATCAAGGCCAAGAAGATACAAAGCCACTAATATGCGGTTCCAGGAAATGGTGGAGTTAGTTTACATCATGCGAAAGAAGGACTATGATGGTGAATTAGGGCCATACAAGACCCCTAACCGCCGAAAGGCACATATTATGGACAAGGTGGCGAGGAGAATGCAGAGGATGTTTGGGATCACCAGGTCCAAGGAACAGCTGAGGAAACGCTGGTCAGACTTAAAATTGAGGGAGCCACATCAGATGAAGAAAATACTTAAAATTCTGCGTAAAAGTAAGAAAATATATATTGGGGTTGGGGGGGGGGGGTGGGTGATTGTCTGCAATAATGTGTTGCCATGTATATTTCACCATCTGCCTCCTTGGCCTGCTTGTAATTTTAAAGACATGTTGTCATTTATTTTTTATGACATAAATACCTACATATTTACAAATACTGTTCTTAGTAAACAACGTAACATCACATAGTTTCTCAGAAAGGCTCGGTTATTCCAGGAACAACACACCTGGACATGGCTCACTGGCCAAAAACTTTGTTTGTAAACATTGTGTAAAAGCTAGTTCTAGAAAATAAAATTATGAGAATGGGAAAGGCAAACAGGATTCATTCTAAAAACAGTGGTAATAAAGCAGATGTTTTCACATCTGCAATGCAGAGCACCTGTGTCTCCCCAAATCAAAAATGGGTTTTGGTAGGGTCTCCCAGAAATACTGTTTAGGGGGGACATCCATGTGTGTCACTTTGCTAAAAAGGGGCAGGATCAGAGCTTGCCATAGAAGTAATTTCAAAATGTAGGTTTGGTGAAAGATAAAAGTAACTAAATGAAAGCATCTTCTAAGCAATGTGTGCGATTTATGCTCTCCAATATCTGTGTGCTGATGAGTCTACATTTTTTTTTGTTTATTTCAGGGGAAAGAAGTCGCCAGCATTTGGAGGAGGCAGAGAGGGCCAGACAAGGCCAAAATCTGCCATCTCAACATGTGGAGGAGGAGGAGGATGTGGAAGGAGAAGAGGATGTGGAAGGAGAAGAGGATGTGGAAGGAGAAGAGGATGTGGAAGGAGAAGAGGATGTGGAAGGAGAAGAGGATGTGGAAGGAGAGGAGGAAGGAAGAAAGGAGGAAGGAAGAGAGGAGGAAGAAGTAATTTTGGACTTAGAATTTATAGCAGATGAAGGGCAAGTGGCGGAAGAACAATTTGGCGAATTGAAAGAAGGTGGATTGATGGATGAAGGAGGAGTCCAAGATGATGGGGAAGTGGTGGAAGAAGGAGGAGTGATAGAAGATGATGGGGAGGTGGTGGAAGAAGGAGGAGTGATAGAAGATGTCGAAGAGGTGGAAAGGAGAAGCCCATCAGGTCAGTGTCACCCTAGCTTGATTAAAAAAAACATATGTAGATAGGCCTCATCGAAAAATAATTTTGGAAATGACCATTTTTTTTTTTTTTTTTAGGGGAGGAGGATGGTGTGCCAATATTTTCACGTGCAAGTGCTGCTATAATTATTCAGCAGGTAATGGAGTGCAGCACTGAAATGCACAATATGCGTGAAAGGATGGTTGTCATGGAAGAGAATTTAACAAATGTCCTTTTGGAATGCTGCACGGAAATGGACAATATGCGGCAAAGAATGATGGTCATCGAATCTAATTTTAAAAATATTATTGACATGATGGGCCGTGTCAAAGACTGAAACACCCCCCGCCCATCCCCCGCCCCCACAAACATTTTTACTGTTTTAATAATGAATACGCCAAAATTTGAAGATACACACACAGTGTGCCAACATGTGCTATCTGCCATCACAGAATATCTAGTGTCTGTGCTTTGTGGGTCCAACCCCCTCCTCCATCCTCAAGTAGTTGAGAGGAAGGGTTTGCTCCCACAAAACACAGACATTGATCACCCATGATGTCAGATAGCACATGTGGCCATTTGTCTGTTGAACCAATGACATTTGGCGAGTTTGCACTGAATGTGTGTATCTTCAAATTTTGGCATGTTCCAGTGTGACTGCTGTTGTGAGTTTTTATATTTTTATAATTGTATTTTGTTACTTTTTGACCATGTTGAACATTTTTGGATACTATAAAGTTTAGACCATAAAGAATAAACACCGAAAAAAAATTAAAAAGATATATATATAGAATTATAAATCTCTCTAATCACTGAATTTAGTGAAGTCGAGATTTGACTCCTAAATCTCCACAACAAATATTCGTATTGAAAAACACACCAAAAAATCAAAAAAATTTAAAAAAAATATTGGTTTTTGTGCATAAAAAATATGCCAAGAATAAAAAATACTAAGGCGGTAAACACCCCACCAAAAATATTCTATATATAGATATATATGTAAACAATAAATCTAACTATATTTGATAAACAAAAATGTGAACTTGTTAAAAAATTTATAATCTGCATAATATTTTTGGTTGAATTACCTGAAGAAAAAAAAAAAAAAAAAAATTTTTTTTTGTAGACTCCTAAGTACAAAAGCAGGGAGTAATGAAAAAAATATAAAATAATTTTTGGGGTCATGAACAAGCAAAAATTAAAAAACTTGACCTCAAAATTTACAAATGGAGTTGCTTCTTATTTCTAGACTCAATACCCTGTTTGTAGATGAGTGAATACTGTGCAAAATGTGGTTATTTACTAAAAGTGGAGAAATCAATTATGCAGTAAAATTGAAGAAGTTAGTTAGAGAACCAGGAAGACAGATAAAAAGAGAAAAAGCATTAATGACAAACAACTGTATAAAGTCCAATGGTCTAATTATTTATTATTTGAGAGAATATTCCTTTCTTTGGGGGCCGAATTAGAAAGAAATATGATCTGGCATAGCAATGGCCCCCCGACCCATGAAGTACTCAACATATTTGTCGCGTACCTCACGAGCTGATTGGGGGGCCAAGCCAGCGCGACCAGTGTCCAGCCCGGGAAGGGGATCTGAGGGTAGTCTTGCCTCAGAACCGATGTCGGGTAGGTACGTCTGGGAGTGCCTGCGTAAAAAGTTGTGCAAAATGCAGCAGGCAAATACAACGGTGTCCAATTTATATTCCGCCAGATGTATCGATGTCCTGAACAGGCGGAACCGGTTGGTGAGTATCCCAAAGGCATTCTCGACTACCCTCCGAGCCCTGGCCAACCGAAAATTAAACACACTCCTCTCTGAGGTGAGGGTCCTCTGGGGAAAAGGCCGCATGAGGTGAGGACCAAGCCCGAAAGCCTCGTCCGCTAGGAACACAAACGGAAGTCCTTCCACATTATCTTCATCTGGTGGCAATGCCAGACCACCAGCTTGGAGACGATCATAGAAATCAGTCCGTGCGAACACTCCCCCATCAGACATCCGGCCATTCTTCCCCACGTCCACATATAGAAACTCATACTGTGCCGACACCACCGCCATCAACACAATACTATGATAACCCTTGTAATTATAATAGTAGGACCCCGAGTGGGGTGGGGGCACAATGCGGACGTGTTTCCCATCTATTGCTCCACCGCAGTTTGGAAAATCCCACCGCTGGGCAAATTGGGAAGCCACAGACTGCCATTCCTGTGGTGTGGAGGGTAGCTGTGGGGACAAACAAAAAAAGAGATTTAGTACTTTGGAATAAAAACATCCTACAAGCATCCTTGTGACACTTCAAAGTATTAAAATTGCATTAGAAAAATGTGCATGGAGAATTTGGGAAATGAAATATATAGGGCCACTTCATTAAGAGACTCCACAGCCCTCTGATGGGGACAATAAAAGTTTGAAGGGGGGGGGGGACACAAAAACCAAAAAGTCCTGTTTTCAAAAATGGCAAGGTGGGTTTGTCCCTAGGATAGCATGCTGGACAGGTTAATATTGGGTAAGGGACAAATATGCAGGTAGGTCAAGAATAAAACATGTAAAGCTTATATCAACATGCATAGGGAGAAAAGGGAACGTTAGTTAAACACACAGCATATCTGGGAAATGAAAAATAAAGTTAGTTAGCAACATTATTACAGCCAGGAAACTTACCTTAATATACTCCTCATGCAGAACTTTGATGATGGCAGCACACGTGTCCGGTATGATGACCCCAAGCGCCTGCGGAGAGATGCCTGTTGAGAACTTGAGGTCCTGCAGGCTCCTCCCAGTCGCCAGGTACCGCAACGTGGCAATAAGCCTCTGCTCGGCCGTGATGGCTTGGCGCATCACAGTGTCCTGCCTCGTGATATAGGGGGACAGAAGTTCCAGCAGACTGTTGAATACGGGGTCCGTCATGCGGAGAAAATTCCTAAAGTCATTAGGATTATTCTCCTGGAGTTCCCTAAGCAGAGGCATATGTGAGAACTGGTCACGCTGGCGCAACCAATTCTTGGTCCAGAAACGCCTCCGCCCCCTGTTTCTGGCCAAAGTACTGGAAAAATGAACATATCCAGCAGCCATCCCATAAACAGCACCAACTCGCGAAAATTGACGCTGCTGCTCCATCATGGCTTCAAACCGGCCGGCTGGTCAGTCAAGAACACACTCAAACAGAAAGCACTCGCAAATCCAGCACTACCTGCGACAAACGCGTGACAAACAGATACGAGCGCACAGGATGCAACTGCTAAAGCAGAAACAACCTGCTAGCCTATAGCCGAATGACAACTACGTTACCGCAAGCACACGCACTGAACCCGTGAATACACGCTGTCAAAGCCTGGAGACCGAGAAGCGCGAATCAGCTCTAACCAAACCTTCACTAACACGAGCAAACCCGTAACTAGCAAAAGAGGAACAGAGGGCGGCACCATTAAGTTTGGTCTTCCCCTTTATAGTGACGTCGTACGTAGTTTACGTGCACGCGTTCCGGTACGACGGTAATTTGGTCCGCTGGTGTGTACAAGCCAGCGGAACCAAATAAAAATCAGCCTTGTACGCCGGAAACTGTCGGGCAGACAGTTTCCAGCGCACAGATCCGGTCGTGAGTACAAGGCCTGAGTCAGAATAACTTGTACAGCACAGATTTAGGGACATTTTGGGATTGATTTGCTGAAACTGGAGAGTGCAAAATCTGGTGTAGTTTTGCAGAGTAACCAATCAGCTTCTAGTTTTTTTTTTTGGTAAAGCTTAACTGAACTGAGGTTAGATGCTGATTGGCTACCATGCACGACCGCACCAGATTTTGCCCTCTCCAGTTTTAGTGAATCAACCCCATTGGTTTAAAAAATGTATAACAAAACAATGTACTTCTCAAGCTTTAAAGCGGTGGTTCCCCTAAAAATAAACTTTTAACATTGCTTTTCCCACATTAATTACGATTAGAATCGGCTGGTTTTATTAACGTCGGTGCGGCTCTATATGGCGCATGCGCTCCGACGTTCGGCTTCTTTCGGCATCTCGTGACGCGATGTATGCGTCGGTCGGATGCCTGTCCATCAATTAGGAACGCCCACCGCCAGCATCGTACCCGGAAGTGGCGGTGGGAACGAATAAAGCAAACGGTATGTACGGACGTTTTTTTTTTTAATAAAACCAGCCGATTCTAATCGTAATTAATGTGGGAAAAGCAATGTTAAAAGTTTATTTTTAGGGGAACCACCGCTTTAAGTTTTTTAGCTCTTGGTTGGGACAGACAGTGTGCACACTAATAATGAGGATCTGAAAGCAGAGTACAGAGAGGGTTAATTATGGCAAACATAACACCTTTGCTACCTCCTTAGCATTACATTACATAGAATTTTAGAAATTAGAAAGTACAGGGAGTCCCCGACTTACGAACGCATTAAGGACTGTAGGTTTGTTCATAAGTGAAATTTGTTCGTAAGTCGGAACACTGCATTTGTAAGTGTAACTTCCACTTGTGCAGGGATGTGAGATGTTCCAACTTCCACCTGTGCAGGGATGTGAGATGTTCCAGCTTCCGCCTGTGCAGGGATGTGGCATGTTCCGACTACTTCTCAGGCTCTTCTGGCCATGCAGTACATGAAGTACTGCAGTGTGGAATGCGTGGAATGTGGCAAGATAGCTGCTCGGAGGTATCCAGGACCATCGTGGAGCACAAGCAGCCAGCATTAAGGCCCGATCGTAAGTAGGAGTTGTTCGTAAGTCGGGCGTTCTTAGGTCAGAGACTTCCTGTAAAAAGGTAAGAACCATTGTTTAATTTAATTACGTTATGCCATGTGAATGGGAATATGTAACACATACTGTAACCTGTAATGTAGGTATTATCCCAATTTACGTGCAAAAGTAGAAACATAAATGTAAAGCACCTCCTACTGTCATTTAGTTGGCCACACCCAACCTTTCCATTATTGTTCTCTTTGAGGTGCCCAGTAATGCTTTTAATCAATTCTGTTTTCAAATATAATTGCTTTCTTTTTCCAAATGTATTAGATTTTCACATTAACGCTTTCCAAATTAAAATAAAAAAGAGCTATGCATGAATGTTTTTCTTTTTTCTTTTTTTTGAGATTTGTTTAAATTTAAAGACTTTTTTTTCTTATTTCCTAAATAGACTTTTTTTTTTTATAATTCTGTTCTATGGTCCCAGTACAATAAAAATGTTTTATGTAATATTAGTTCTCATGAAAACCATTGTTAACATATTTAAACTAGGCATCTTCAAGCCATTCCTAAAAAAAAAATAGGTTGACATTAATAGTTCACACCAGCTCCATGCTGATGACATTTCCTTCCTTTCCCGTTCCAGATGTCATTAAAGTGCACAGCTCAAACTTTGCACAACCCTTTCTACTTTATTTGAAGACGACAGACTTCACATTTTGTCACGGTTGGTCTTTGTCTTTGGTTATGTTTGAGCTGGCTGTGAAATCACTGCGTGACAGCCAAAAAAGTGACACTGAGCGAAAATCACATCAAATATCTTTATAGAGGAGCTCTGAAATGCTTCTTCTGTTATTGTATATTTGATACAATTATGTATTAATCAAAAAGGAAAAACTCAAGCATTTCTAATCAAAATTGCTAACCAGTTTTATTGCTTTTTCTGTGCAGCCATTGTTCAGCTCCACTTTTATGCAATATCACAACTTTACTGTGAAAACTGAGACTACTGTGCTCTAAGACTACCATTTTTTCTCTCTATGCTCTTTGCTCTTTTCCTGCCTGCATGCACTCTAGCAATGGCTATGTGGCATTTATCAAGGTGAGCTTGCTGTTGGTTACAAAAGCTGACCATGCCTGCACAAAGTGTGTTAAAATGGCAACTTGTAATACATATTTATAACTCTTTATTGAACTGTCCATGTGACCGGGCACACTGACACCAATTTTCTTAACCCCTTCATTCGGACCCGGGCTTTATTCATCTACTGTAGCATTTATTTCTAAGTTGGAATGACCCAAAATACGTCGCTTATCACCTGATTAGACAATATCACGGGCCCTATTTTACTTTTTTTTCTTCCACACCTTGTAGCCAACACTGGTTTCCACTTGCCCAGCTCAAAGGGTTCCTTCATAGGCTTAAGGATGAGGTTCCCCATATAGGTGGGATTCACATATACTGTAGGTGGGATTCCCATAATTTTGTCTTTTTTGTATTGAGGTTCCCCAGGCCCCAGACATCACTACCTTGGAATGGTTAATTTCCCAAGACTCATTTTGTTTCTCGATTGTATAGGAATTTTGAGGGAAGGGACTTGCCAGGCGGAACTTCCAGTCATATCAATGTGAGAATCCCACCTCCAGAACTACTTTTCCCCAGAGGAATGAAATAAGTGTTTATTTTTTACTCATAAGCTATCTATGTCCTCCTATTTCCAAGAGAAGAGTTATAAGATCCCTATGGCACTGGACCTCGTGGATCTACATCCGATGTTCCCTTCCTCACCCACTGAGTGTTGTAATGTACTGTAGATGTGAGGAGGGGGTTGGTTTCCTGTTACATATCTGGTGAGGTAGCCACTTAAAGGGTCACTAAAGGAAAAAAAAAGGTAGACAGACAGAATAGTGTAATTATTCTGTTAAAAAACAAGTAAATACCTATTAAATTACTTCATCTATATCACCTCCGGCATTCTAGTTTCTGTTCTCTCATTCACTTCCTGGTTTGCATAGTTTGTTCATGTAAGAACTAAATTTCCCAGTATGAATTGCGGCACGCCCAGTAATTCACACCTCCTTGAAGTCTCTAAGGCCTCGTACACACGACCGAACATGTCTGCTGAAACTGGTCCGCGGACCAGTTTCCGCGGACATGTCCGACCGTGTGTATGGCCCACCGGACAGTTTTCCAGCCTAGCGGACAGGTTTCCAGCGGACAAAAGTTTCTTAGCATGCTAAGAAACTTGTCCGGTGGAAACCTGTCCGTCGGACATGTCCGATGGTTAGTACACCTAACCATCGGACTGAAATCCCCCTTGATTCGACGCATGCGTAGAAGCATTGAACTTCCTGGTTCGCGCACGTCGCCGCCACGTCGCCGCCACGTCACCGCGTTTTCTGTCCGCTGGGATTTTGGTCTGATGGTGTGTACACACATCAGACCAAAATCTCCCAGCAGACATGTCCGATGAAAACGGTCCGTGGACCGTTTTCATCGGACATGTCTGGTCGTGTGTACAAGGCCTAACACGTAGAGAGCGTCCTGCCACACAGATATAGTTCCCAGGAGGGGGTGAGCACGTTACTGACCACCGCAGTAAAGCCTCCCATCACAGTGGTCAGTAAACTCAGACAAGCAGTGAACAGAACAGAGAAGAGATAGAGCAACTTCTGAGCAAAAACAAACAATAAGGAAGTGAAAAGAGGAATGTCTGCAGGTAAAGGATGCTTATTATGAAAAAAAAATGTTTCCTTTACAACCCCTTTAATCTCTCCCTTCTGGCAAAAAATCTTCATCTCTTACATTTCGATGTGTAGTTCTAATATACAGGCATCTCCGGCAGTAACTCTGCTGTCAATTATCCCTGGTTCCATCTCAAAGGTCAAAGGGCATTCTGCGGCACTGCCTACTGGCAGTGCACACTACTATCTCCTGGCACTGGAAATATACCTCTCCCCCCAGTTTTTTTAAATGGGCTCAGATACTTAATGATATAATGGCCATGCAGACACTGTTTGCGGTGATTCCAAAAAAAGTCCACCTCCCCGGACCTGTTGGAGGGCCTACAGCAATTTAGACCATTTTAGAGCCTTAATCTCCCAGTGATTGGCCTTATTTCACTTTACTTCTAGCAATTTTTTGAGTGTTTCTGAGATTGCTCAGTTATCTTTTTTATATCCCCTTCTCTCCTATCCCCACCCCCTTTTTTCCCCTTGTTCCTTTCCTCTCCCATAAAGCTCTTTCACACGGGATGGATCCGTGATGATCCGCCCCGTGAACCTCCGCTTGCTCAGCTGGGATCGCTCCACTGATCCCCGCTGAGCCGGCAGATGACAGGGCGGTCCCTGCACACTGTGCATGGACTGCCGTCAGATTTCGCTGTCCCCTATGGGGGGATCTGATGAACACGGACCGTCTGTCCGTGTTCACCCGATCCGATCCGCAGACGGGTGGAAAAATAGGGTTTTCCTCCGTTTGCAGAATCTGAGGATTGTGGACCCGGATGAGATCGGGTGTCAACGGATGTTACATTGTCTAACAACCTTTTTTTGCTAAACACTTGGGCCTGGATTCACAAAGACTTACGCCGACCTTACGCCGACGTATCTAATTATACGCCGCATAAGTACACGGATTGCGCCGTCGTATCTATGCGCCTAATTCACAGTACAAGATACGCCTGAATTTTGACTTCCTACGACCAACGTAAGTCTCCTACGCCGTCGTATCTTGGGTGCATATTTACGCTGGCCGCTAGGGGCGCTTCCATTGATTTACGTGTCAAATATGTAAATGAGAAAGATACGCCGATTCACGAACGTACTTACGCCCGTCGCAGTAATCTAGGCCGTTTACGCAAGGCATACGTCCGGCGTAAGTTTACCCCTCATAAAGCAGGGGTAAGTCATGTTAAGGTATGGACGTCGGGAACGTCGGAACAGCCGTCGTATTTTACGTAAGTGGTACGTGAATGGGGCTGGGCGTAAGTTACGTTCACGTCGTACGCATTGAGCCGTCGTATCTTAGGGAGTATATGCGACGTGATTCTGAGCATGCGCCGTTCGTACGGCCATGCATTTACATGGGGTCATGATTCATTTTAATACAACACGCCCACTACCTGCCTACTTTGAATTAGGCTGGCTTACGCCGGCCTATTTACGTTACGCTGGTGTAAATATGGGAGCAAGTGCTTTGTGAATACTCAGCTTGCCTCTCAATGTTATGTCGGCGTAGCGCATATGAGATGCGCTACGCCGGCACAAAGATACGCCAATGTACCTGAATCTGGCCCACTGTGTTAGCAGGTTCTTGAAAGTCAAGGCAGCAGCATTGTTTTGCTGTGAAAGAAATTAATGTTTGCTTGCGGAGTGGGTTGGAATGGAGTAGCGATAGGCAAAGTTCTGTAGTCCCACATGTAGGGTTGATAACACTGGTTGGGATTTCAGTGCAAAAAATGCAGAGGTGTCAGCCCAAACAGGAAGTTGGAAGCAACTTGATTTATGGCAGTTAAACAGGTATAACTGCAGCTTTTTTTAAGGAATAAACCATGGGAAAATGGGCATGTATTACAAACATTACAGAACTACGCTGGCGTGTCGTTTAAACGGATGGTAAGGAGGTTATATAATTCCTTACCCCCTGTCAAATGTCCTCTTAAGAGTGATCCAACACAGATAGCTCTACCACTTGTGTAAACGAGGTCTTACTCTGACTTCTGCAGCTATAAATGCTTTAGGCCTCATTTAAACGTTTGGTTGCCGTGTGGGGGGGCAGTAAAAATGTGCGATTGAGACACGTTTTTACCGTTCCCATAATCGCATCCCCTTAGTGGATGAGGATGTATATATGTTGTGATAATCATAGAACAGCAGCTGCATGTAACAAAGGACAGGTAGTGCAATGGAAAGGGTGACAGAAAGTGCATCTCGCTCTCCTGTGGCCTCTGCTCAGAGCTTGAATTTCGCTCCTGTGTGGCTAGATGTCATTTTCTCTACCTAACTAGATGCATCCTCTGCCCTGTTTGTTCAATTGCAGGATTGCCCCCTCTCTGGCAGTGTCCTGGCTTCTAAGCAGTTGATGGCCCCTTGTTCCTCCCTCCTGATTGACTGGGCTGATCAGGAACTTTGTTTGAACATCACAAGTTCAGAGCTCTGGGATTGAGATAGTATCAGCTTCCTGGTCCTTTATTGTGCTCTGTTCTCTTACCTAATATCTTGGATTACTCTTTGGATTGCCTACTGAACCTGACCTTGAAATTTTTACAAGATTAAGCTTGCTTTCTACCTGCACTGACCTTGGAACTAACTTCTGGATTATGCTTGTTTACTTCCTGCCCTGACTTCGGAACTGTTTTCAGACTACACTTGCTTGTCACCAGCTTTGACCTTGGACTGTTCCAGTATTGTACTACCAGCTGCAGGCTACTGCCTGACCAGCCTCAGGACTACAGGTATTGTGCCTTGTCTCATTTTCTTAGTCCAAGTGCTGTCTGAACCAGGAACTATAGCATTGGACTGCTAAGGCCTTGTACACACGAGGAGACATGTCCGGTGAAAACGGTCCGGGGACCGTTTTGATCGGACATGTCTCCTGGGAGCTTTTGGTCTGATGTGTATACAAAACATCAGACCAAAATCCCTGCGGACAGAGAACGCAGTGACGTAGAAGACACCGACGTTCTCAAACACGGAAGTGCAATGCTTCCACGCATGTGTCGAATCAATTTGACGCATGCGCGGGATTTCAGTCCGCTGGTTAGACGTTCTAACCAGCAGACATGTCCGACGGACAGGTTTCCAGCGGACAAGTTTCTTAGCATGCTAAGAAACTTTTGTCTGCTGGAAACCTGTCCGCTAGGCCAGGAAACCTGTCCGATAGGCCGTACACACGACCGAACATGTCCGATGAAACGGACATGTTCGGTCGTGTGTACGGGGCCTAAAGGTACAGTAGCTATAGTTCCTGACCTAGCATAGGACTGTGCACAGGATTGATCATAAGCCACAGGACTGACCAAACAGCATAGCAGAAGCTGTTTGCCCTCAGACTTTCTCTCTTTCTGTCTGAAACTTCTTGTTTGAGCCATATGTAAACAGTATGCAGCACGAGTGATGGGGAGGGGTTTCATCCACGTGTGTGTGGTATTTTAGCTTGAATTATTAAGCCTTAAAAAATATATATTTTTTTTTTTTCAAAAGCAGGTACGTATAGCCTGAAAAACATGTTAAAGTAAGTCAGGAGCTTCCCCTGCTTGCTGGAAAGGAAAAGACAAAATATTTGAATGCAATATTTAATATTTTAAAAGAAAGTAAAACTTTTTTAAAATATTTAAAACTGCTATACATTCTCTTTAATTCAGCCAACAAGCACAAATTAAGCATTCCCTTTCTTACCCCATATGTATATTATATTCGGACTTATTTTTCTTTTAAGTGCAATGAAGTATTACGGTCCCTGTGATATAATACTGGGTAATCCAAGATTTAATAACACACAGTATGGACTGTTCATTAAATTGAGTAGAACTTTTTCTTTGTTTCCCTCATAATCTAATTTTAGTTGAGAGAGAGTGCAGAATTGGCTTGTGCAGACTACAAATGAATTTGTCAACTGTGAAATGTCAATGGTGACCCACGGGAACCTGAGCCGGGATGATGTGCTGAAGAATATGTTATGGGTCATGTTTTCGACAATAAGGTTTAATTGTTCTGGCTCAGAGGCAATCGTGACTCATTTTGTTGAAGCCAGTCCCTATCTCCCTCTACAGCTTTTCAACGAGGGAGGATCCTCAAAGCAATGAAATCTTACGTAAAACGAGGATCTGGACTATATTTTAACTACTTCTGTCAACCTTTATTTGTTTTGGACACTCATTTGGATTTGTATCCAATGATAATATAAACAGCGCCTTTGTCACTCGTCTTGAGACTGCCATTGACTTTTGATTATGCTGAAACAACATAAACTTGTTTGGCTAAGTACTTTGTATACCATTTAGGTTTTTTGAAAAATAAAAAATGTTCAATGCATTACAGCTGGAAAAGCTGAAAATGCACTAAAATGAGATTCCATTGTTTCTCAACAGACTTAAATATGAGATAAGCAGACATATTTTTGAAAAAAAGGCCCTTGTATTTATGCATAAATTTTGAGTATAGCCTCAGATATAATTTTTTAGAAAATAATAAAATGTACCATCATCCAGAATTGGTTGAGAAAAAAGAGGGGACTGGGGAGTGGAGAGATAGCGGCTGCTAGTACCGCAGGCTCATACCAACTAACACCCAGACAAATAGTATGAATGGACTTTCTCGGTACTGATAACACAAATCAATGTGTAAAAAAAGAAACTTATTGTACATAAACTTATACAGTTTTATAAAAACACAAAACTAGGACAATCAACCTCACTTAAGATACAATGATGGAATAAACAACGGAGAACCCTTGTATTTATATGAAATACATTAAAAAAGTCACATGCTTAAGATTCCCAGCGAATATATCGGTGCTGTAAAATATATATATATATATATATATACTGTATATATATATATATATATATATATATATATATATATATATATATATATATATATTTATATATATATATAGATATATATACACATGTGACGGTAGTAGAATGATATCCCCGTCAAACATTCCCTTCTTCCCATAAAGAAAATCACCCAATATTCCACGAGGAGGAATATTCCTGGGATCGCCCAATAAGCCACACATGAGCCAAGCTTACTGCTGGAACAAGAGAGACTTTAATGGTACAACACCTAGCTTATATGTAGTTACAAAACTGTTACAATGACAATCTCCGCCCCCCCTCACACAGTGGGGGCTCCCATACAGATTATAGGCAGACACTTCGGAGCCGACCCTGCAGACACATTTCTTAAGGGTAAACACAGGTCTTCTTCACACACACAATAGATCAATTACCCTTTAAAATAGGGAGCTGGCTGGGGAAGGGACATTAACATTTCAACAGTCTGTTACACAGAGGAATGAGTCACACATGAAATCACCTTTTACCTCTAACACACACAGCATTACTAGCAGGGAGAATTAAACTGAAGCATATAGGCAAAAAGTCCTTCACAACACACTCAGCGGGTATAATAAGTATTGAACATGTCGTCATTTTTGTATGTAAATATATTTCTAAAGGTGCTATTGACATGAACTTTTCACCACAACACCCCGTGCAATCCATCCATACAAAGAAACCAAAACAAATATGTTCCGAAATTAAGTTATGTGTAATAAAATGGAATGACATAGAAAAAAAATATTGAACATATGAAGAAAGGGTGGTACAAAAAGGCATGGAAAGCCAAGACACCAGCTGAAATCTATCAGTAATTAGAAAGCAATCCTGCCCCTCAGTGCAAATTAATATCAGCTGGTTCAGTCTCAACTGATGGCCTATAAAAAGGTGTCTCATTACCAAGGTATCACACAAGAAAAATCTCATGATGGATAAAAGCAAAGAGCTCTCTCAAGACCTTCACAACTTTATTGTTGCAAAACATACTGATGGCATTGACTACAGAAGGATTTCAAAACTTCTGAATGTTCCAGTGAGCACTGTTGGGGCCATAATCCAGAAGTGGAAAGAACATAATTTCACCATAAACCGGCCACGACCAGGTGCTCCTTGCAGGATTTCTGACAGAGGAGTGAAAACAATTATCAGAAGAGTTGTCCAAGAGCCAAGAACCACTTGTGGAGAGCATCAGACAGACCTGGAATTAGCAGATACAATTGTTTAAAATAAATCAATAAGTAATGCACTCAACCGCTATGGCCTGTATGCACACTCACCACGCAAGACTCAATTTCTGAAGAAAAAGCATGTTGAAGCTTGTTTAAAGTTTGCTGCACAACTTTTAGACAAGTCTGTGAAATACTGGGAGAATATAGTCTGGTCAGATGAGAACAAAATTTAACTCTTTGGATGCCATAATACACACCTTGTTTGGAGGTCATATGGCACTGCACATCACCCCAAAAACACCACTATACCAACAGTGAAGTTTGGAGGCAGGAACATCATGGTGTGGGGCTATTTTTCAGCATACGGTACTGGCAAACTTCATGTTATTGAAGGAAGGATGAAAGAAAAAATATACCAAGACGTTCTTGATAAAAATCTGCTGCCATCTACCTGGATAATGAAGATGAAACGAGGGTGGACAATTCAGCAAGACAATGATCTCAAATACAAAGCCAAGGAAACTCTCAAACGGTTTCAAAGAAGAAAAAATAAATCTGCTAGAATGGCCCAGCCAATCTCATGATTTGAATCCAATAGAATATCTATGGAAGGTACTAAAGATCGGAGTTCATAGAAGAGGCCCACAGAACCTTCAAGATTTGAAGACTGTTTGTGTGGAAGAATGGCCCAAAATCACACCTGAGCAATACATGTGACTAGTTTCTCCATACAGGAGGCGTCTTGAAGCTGCCATTACCAACAAAGGATTTTGTACAAAGTATTAAATACATTTCAGTTAGTGTTCAATACTTTTTCTCTGTATCATTTTATTTGATTACACATTACTTCATTTCAGAACTCATTTGTTCTGGTTTCTTTGTATGTTTGGATTGCCTGGGTTGTTACCGACATGTGGTGAGAATTTCATGTCAATAGCACCTTTAGGCTCCATTCACACCTCAGCGTAGGTGATCTGCCACGTATTGCGGCAACATCAAATAGGCGTTTTGTCCCGCGATTTGCGGCGACAAAATGCGACGTTTTAAACATTGTTTTTTGCTGGAGGGGTGATTTTTTTACATGGTCGGCTATGCCCGAACGCCGAAGCCGCCCGAAAAAAAGGGTCCGGGACTTCTTTAGAGCTTCAGGCGTCTCGGCGTTCGGCGTGGAGATGTGAACCATCTCCATAGCCGACCATGTAAAATCACCCCTTCGGCGTATTAGGGGCGGCTGCGGCGTCGCGCTTCAGGCGTATATACGCCTAGGTGTGGATGCAGCCTTAGAAATATATTTACCTAGAAAAATGGTGACGTGTTTAATACTTATTTTACCTGCTGTATATATGTATATATATATATATATGTATATATATTAAAGACAAAGAGGAAGCTTCTGCTATAACGTATGTCCTGATTAAGCTTCATAAATGCAATAGATCCATTTTACTGCATTTGTAGCTTGTTTCTCAAATGCCCAGAAGGGGACTATTCTATACATTTTCATCCACTGAGTTAAAAGAGAACGATTCAGTAACACATGGAGGTTAACGACTGCATGAACGGTTTAAAACAAGCAGGAGGCACGAAAGAGAAGATCCTACAGAGCTGAACGTGGAGTCCTATCACAATGTGTGTTTACTTCTGTGGCATCTGGCCAGTATCCTGCAATAAGAGACAACAGTCCCATTAATCTCTTCCTAACGGTGGCTCGCTAGATTTGTTTGCTTAAGACTTGTTAAATATCCAAGGATGATATCCCTATGTAAATCCAACCCTACCAAAATACTGCTGTAGCTTGATTTACACAGCCAGAGCCTTCCAAGTAGAATGAGCGCACACTTCTACAGGCTGTTTTGGTTGTTGGGAAATGTTACTTGGAACCCTCAAGCTGCTTCCTATCCTACTAAAATATGGCAAAAGACTGATGGAACATTTCATCTAAAAAAAAAAACTTGACCTTTTTTGAAAGACATCATCTCTCTCCGTGGGGATACATGATGGATTAGGGGAAGGTAACCCTTTAGCTATTTATTTAATTCCCTATCTATAGACATTGTGAGCATTGAATCTGTGGCTTAGAATGATTATTTGTTTTAATTTTTTTGTAATGTGGGCCTTTATTCAAAAAACATCCCCCAGATACCCTAACGATCCAGCTCAAATACAAATGGAAAATGAGAATCTGTAAAATAATTAATCTTCTTGCAGAAAAAACTCAGGGCTTCCAGTGGCAGCTGGTCACAAGAGGCTTGGGAAACTGACAGAGCGGCATAGTGGTTCATATACTGTAATCCTGATGCAATTGTACTTCTAGAGCTTATCTACCCCATATTTTATTGCTAGTATTGCTTTAACAGACACTGGAATCTTAACAAAAATGTTCCTCAATAAGCAGTAGGAATATGAGAGAATACATACCGTTTAAAGGACAACTTTTCACTTACATAAATATGTTCACACTGTCTCTCTCATGCCACCAGATAGACACCCTTCTACTTAGACCAGCTGATGATCTTCTCCACTGGCGTCAGTCTATGCCAGCTTGGGGGGTACCAGGGTATATTGTGCCAAGTCCAGCAGGCTTGAAAAACAAATGGGTGGTCGGAGGGTGTATTCTTATAGATACCGAGCCGCATCCAGTAATATAATGAAAACAAGAAGATGTACCCCTTTAAGCGGACTTTTAAGGCATAGGTATCTATACAAAAAGTATACTAGAGAATGTATAAAGTATAACAAAAGTATTTATTAAATATAGTGTAGCACTGCCCCAGGAGGAACTGCTGGTTTGTTTTGGGTCTACGCTCTGTGGTCAACCCCTGAAAGTGGCTCAAAACCCTCCCTTGGGACAACTGGTAAAATGAGAGTTGTGGGCCCCAATAATTTGTTGGGGGCACAATATCCCACTACACTGTAACAAATTATGTGTAAATTAATTGTTACCTTAAACTGGATGAATCCTGCGATAAGCCAAGTAGACTGGACACAGATTTCAGCTTAAACAAAGGGGGTACTTTACTGATAAAAATAAAGTGAAGAACAAAGGAGTAAGACAGTAGTGAAATGCTCACAGGGCCCTGCAGAGTCAGCAATAATACCAACAAATAGGTTTAAGTTAAACTAAAGTGTCATATAGATCTGTGCAAGCACACAGCAAGGGAATTCCCTCAATAAGGTATTCGCATTGAAGCACCCTCTTGCCAAGCCTCACCCAGCTCTCTCTCTATTAACAATACTGTACAGTAGAATAAACTCAGTTACTTAATCAGAGAATATGAAATTGGATATCCGTAAACTACAACAACTAAATAGATAGTCTTTAAGTGGTACGTATACCTAACTAACGTGGTTTGGTTGATCAGACCAAACCCCAGTTCAAATTATCCCAAGAGTCCGTGCACTGATACGTAGGCATGCGTTGGCACGCAAGGGGTAATTTGTAATCCAAGGGTGATAATAAACAAACTGAGAAAAAGGCCCCAAATAATGGTAACACGCTGGCAAATGTGGACGGTCCACCCTCCAATAACACAGTCAATAGGTCTTGGGCAGGTGCCCGTCTCACCCAACCGATTCAGGCCTTGTCCTTCTGTGACACCCCGTCCGCGATCTCCGATCACAGTCTAGCCGGCAGCCTCCGGTTCTCAGACAGGTCACAGGTCCGATCACTCCGTCAGAAGTTCCGTCTCTCCTTCTCAAAGGCCTTCCGCCCGGTTGTATGTAGGCCTCAGCTGCGGCCTACTCCCCGTGGAGACACTTCTGGCAGTGTCCTCCTGGGTTGAAGAGGCGGTCCAGAGAGTGTAGTTTATTACAGGCCAGGGCAAATGGAGTCTCT
This sequence comes from Rana temporaria, assembly GCF_905171775.1. Classification (NCBI taxonomy): domain Eukaryota; kingdom Metazoa; phylum Chordata; class Amphibia; order Anura; family Ranidae; genus Rana; species Rana temporaria. The sequence goes on from NC_053492.1 coordinate 429,441,599, forward strand.
TCTCCTTCTGAACTCAATTCCCCAACATTCTCTGCGGTACCAGAACAAAATGTAAACAACAGGTGGCTCTAACTCATCTCGGCCACAGGAGGGAGCTGAGATCCTTCACGATCAGCAATGGTAGTCTTTTATATCACATCACAAAGGGTGATATCCCACAACACAAGCTTTTTTAAAAAAAAAAACATGTTTATAACAAAGCAGTATATGGAATGTATACAGATCTGAATAAAAAGACACCAGTGATCAAGCAGATAGCTTGACTACAGCAGAGTGTGATCCTTTACCCTACGCGTTTCAGTTTTGATTCTTCCCTCAGGGGTGTTTATTAGGAAACATAAGTGTACATCTATATTATTGTAAAGAACATTACATGTCAGTACAAAAACATTTGTCTTACAAAGATTTACAGATATATATATATATACACACGCATATATATATATATATATATATATATATATATATATATATATATATATATATATATATATATATATACAGAGAGAGAGAGAGAGAGAGAGAGATCAAGTATATAGTATACTTACATAAGCTGTAATGGTGTCAAGGATAAAGATGAACATTCCATGAATTTTTCTTAAAAACAAAGTAAAGATGGTGGCTAAGGGTGATCTCTATGGACTCTCAGAAGTATATGTCCTCTGTATTATAGCCAGAGCGAGCAAATGGCAGCAAATAAATTCTCCCCAACCCTCAAGGAGGAAGGGCAGATAAAAACACTGAGGCCAAAAAAGTAGAAGAGGCAGTCTGTAAAAGAGAAACCCAAAAATGATCATGATAATGATAATATCCATCTAAATTTGATAGACATTAAATTCACGTTTTTGAATTAAAAATAAGACAACAGTAAAGTTAGCCCATTTTTTTTTATATTGTGAAAGATAATGTTACACCGAGTAAAATGATACCTAACATGTCACACTTCAAAATTACGCCGGCTCGTGGAATGGCGTCAAACTTTTACCCTTAAAAATCTCCATAGGCGACGTTTAAAAAATTCTATAGGTTGCATCTTTTGAGTTACAGAGGAGGTCTATGGCTAGAATTATTGCGGTGATACCTCACTTGTGTGGTTTGAACACCGGTTTCATATGCAGGCGCTACTCACGTATGCGTTCGCTTTTGCGCGCAAGCTCGTCGGGACAGGGGCGTTAAAAAAAATGTTTTGGTTTTCTTTTTTATTTCACTTGATTTTATTTATTTTTACACTGTTTTTTTTTTTTAATGGGTCACTTTTATTCCTATTACAAGGAATGTAAACATGATAGGTCCTCTTAAATATGAGATCTGGGGTCAAAAAGACCTCAGATCTCATATTTAGTCTAAAATTCAATAATACAAAAAATTGTCATTTGAAAAAATTACAACAAAAAAATGTGCCTTTAGGACGTATGGGCGGAAGTGACATTTTGACGTAGCTTCCGCCCTGCTATGCTATGGAAATGGGTGGGGGTCATCTTGCCCTCACTCGTATCCATGGCAAGCAGCAAGAAGGACCGTATCCCGCCGCTGATAACGGTGATCATGTGGCAAATCCGCTGCGGAGACCACCTTTGTCGTTTACAGGACCGGCCACGGAAAAGATGGATATCTCGGTTGTGGTGACGTATATGTACATGAGCCGGTCCTTAAGTGGTTAATGTATCAAAATATGAAAAGATTAAATCTAGACAAAAGTGGTATTAGAAACAAATAAAGGGAGTTTTTTTGTAGTAAGCTTAACTTGTTAAATATATGTGAATAAAGCTATAATTCAAAGGATTGAAGTTAGTATTTAACTTGTCTAGCAGGCTTGCACGCCTCATGTAGAATCTACCTAAAAAAATGCAGTACATCAATGGACGGAAGCCACCTGAGCAAGGTAAGTGTAATGGATCATCTATGAGATGTGGAGAGGGAGAGTTGGGGGACATTTGTGGGCATGTTTTCTGTGTATTTGATTGTTAGTTTTTGCATTTTTTATTAAAAATTTTGTTGTTAACTTTTTAAGTGTTTTAAGATTTTCATGTTTAACCACTTAACCCCCGGACTATATTGCTGGTCAAAGACCAGAGCACTTTTTGCGATTCGGCACTGCGTCGCTTTAACTGACAATTGCGCGGTCGTGCGACGTGGCTGCCAAACAAAATTGGTGTCCTTTTTTTCCCCACAAATAGAGCTTTATTTTGGTGGTATTTGACCCCCTTTGCGGTTTTTATTTTTTGCGCTATAAACAAAAATAGAGCGACAATTTTGAAAACAAAATATATTTTTTACTTTTTGCTGTAATAAATATCCCCCAAAAATATATAAAAAAAAATTTTTTTTCCTCAGTTTAGGCTGATACGTATTCTTCTACATATTTTTCGTAAAAAAAAATCGCAATAAACGTTTATTGATTGGTTTGCGCAAAAGTTATAGCGTTTACAAAATAGGGGATAGTTTTATGGCATTTTTATTAATATTTTTTTTTTACTAGTAATTGCGGCGATCAGTGATTTTTTTCGGTACTGTGACATTATGGCGGACACTTCGGACACTTTTGACACATTTTTGGGTCCATCGGCATTTTTATAGCGATCAGTTCTATAAAAATGCATTGGATTACTATAAAAATGCCACCGGCAGGGAAGGCGGTTAACACCAGGGAGCGGGGAAGGGGTTAAGTATGTTCCCTGGGTGTGTTCTAACTGTAGAGGGGGGTGGACTCACTAGGGGAAATGACTCATCGCTGTTCATACATTGTAGAACTGCGGCGGCTGGTCGGCAAGTAGTTAATATAAATAATAAAATAACAGAGCAAATGAGGGGCCATTTTTTAGTGGGTGGTCCAGCATATTTGAAATTAGCTTTCGTAACTAACAGAATCTATTTAAAGCCTGTTGCCTACTGGATGCTTACAAACTCCAAACCATCTTAGTTTCATTCCAATGCATTTTTCCACAATTACAAAATTTCTCCATACTTTCATGAAATTTAGCAAAATGCAAAGTTTAAAAGGTTCTGCAATTCAAAGTGCACATCACTTGCCACCTGCATAACTGGGAATGTACATCATGATTTTGACGTTAAATGCTATTGTTATGGCAGTAGCTAGCTGCCATTACCCCCTGTATTGTTTTTTCCCTTAGGCGGCCAGCTTCAGATAAAAATGGTCCCAGCGGCAGATTCACTGCAAGATCACTTTTATAGGCAGCAGGAGAGATGCCCCCCCTCCCAAGCTTACCGGAGACGTTGGTAAGCCTAGAACCGATCCGATGCATCGATGGCTATGCAGGAAGCTGAGTGAGGGCAAGATAGCCTCCACTTGGCTCTATGCCCTTGGAGGACCAGAGCGGCCTCTGACGTCACTTCCGGTCCTCTGGCAGATAGACAGAATTTTTTTTTTCTTAAAGTCAAAATGGCATTTTTTTTTCTTTTAAAGGTAAATGAGAAATCTGGGGTCTTTTTGAACCAAGATCTCTCAATAAAGAGGACCCGTCATTCTTGTTTATATTACAAGAAATGTTTACATTAGGAATGAAAGTGATCAAACAAAAATACATAAAAAGAAAGTTTAAAAAAAAAGTAAAAAAAAAACAAACAAAAAAAACGAAATTAAAACTCCCCATCCCTCTGCGCTTGCACATGTGAGGTATCGCCATGATCGTTAGAGTGAGAACAATAACTCTAGCACAGGACATCCTCTGTAAGGGCCCTTTCACACGTACGGACAAACGGTCCGTTTATTACAAGTCCGTTTATGGACTTGTAATGTATGCCTATGGGATTGCAGACGTTAGCGGATGATGCATCCGCTAACGTCCGCAAACATCCGCGTCCGCAAAGATCGCTTTTGCGGACGGAAGAAAACACTATTTTTCTTCCGTCCGGCGGAACGGATCGGATGAATACGGACACACGGTCCGTATTCATCCGATTCCCCATAGGGGAGAGCGGAGGAAAGACAGGGCGGTCTCTGCACAGTCCGCTCCGTGTGAAAGGGCCCAAACTCTAAACATATTTTTAAGTACCGCAATTTGTCGCCATTCTACTCGTATGCGCAACTTTAAACCATGACATGTTAGGTATCTATTTACTAATCTTTCACATTATCCAAAAAATTGGTACCAATATGGTCAAAACTGTAAGAAAAAAACAGGAGTTATTTTGTATGGTATCATTTGGAAAATAAATAGCACTCTGGGAAAAATAATAATTTTGACAACGCTGATCCTTCCTAACCAGGAGTTAGCTAGATGATTCCATTTATGCAGATCTTGTCTTATAGAGTTTAGGAGAGGTATATAGTTAGCCCGAAATGGGTTAGCAGGGTGTGGTGTAAGTAGTATCCCTAAATATTTCAGGGTGCGAGGTTGCCAGGGGAAAGGGAAAAAGGGTTTCAGATGGGTAACATCTATAGCTGGTAATGAAATGTTGAGGATTTTGAATTTTAATAAATTATTCTTGAAATTAGAGATTGACCCAAAGTTTTTAAAAGCCGACATAAGTTTGGGTAAGGTAGTAGTAGGTTGCTGTATGTAAAACAAAATATCATCAGCGTACGCGGCATACATATGCTCATAAATTCCCATCCTTATACCAAGTATATTGGGATTATGGTGAACAGTTACACACAAATACACCAATAACTCTATCAATGGACAATATTTTCTTGACTGTGTTTATGTCCTTATTATGATAAATCCTCCTATATAAACAGTATTTTAAAATAAATTGTACATTATGTTAACAATTTTCCTCACGTTGAACCACACCCATTTGAAATCAATTCCCCACCCCTAGTTAAAGTATAATTTTCTAAAATGTCTCAAAAGTTTAGATTTACCTTGATTTTTTCCCAGTGGTTGGACAATCAGAAAGGTTGAATTTTCCTAACAAGAACAACAATAAAACCCAGAAAGTAGTTCTAATGCCCTGTACACACGATCGGTTCATCCGATGAAAACGTTCTGATGGATTTTTTCATTGGATATCCGATGAAGCTGACTTTCATCAGTCTTGCCTACACACCATCAGTTAAAAAAATGTTCGTGTCAGAATGCGGTGACATAAAACACAATGACATGCTGAGAAAAATGAAGTTCAATGCTTCCAAGCATGCGTCGACTTGATTCTGAGCATTGTGTGGCACCGTAAACATCCCCATATCTCCTGGGCTATTCTCACTAGATTGAAGTCTTATGATGGCTTAGCCCTCCCTGATGTTAAAAATTATTACATAGCGATAAATAGAATATTTGACTGGAAACATCATTATGAATCTAAACTCTGGGTACAACTTGAACATGACTTAAGTGGCTTGGAGCTGTTCCCACAACTTTGGATTTCTAAGGGGTTTCGATGTCTATCTGTGGGTACTTCCCCTTTGACATTGTCCACCTATACAACTTAGGACTCTCTTCATAAAACATATGGCTGGCCATACAACGCCCCCTTAATTCCTCTGATAGGTCACTCCTATTTTCCACCAGGCAGGAGGGATACACAAGTTCGTAATTGGTTGCCCCAATAACCCTCATTACTTCACCATGTTACCTCTTCACAAGGGGTTGCTTACGGTATACTCCCTACTCAAGTCCCCTTCTACCCCGTTTATGGATTGATGGAGAGATTCAGTCTTTTCAAATCTATACCTAAACCCCTATGTACTCTTGCAGACTTTACACCGGTGGAAAGTATATTGATGGTCACACAGCCTCCATGGAAAACTATTTCACTATTTTACAGAGCACTAATGGCACTGGGATCCATCTCTTTTCCTAACTTTTTAAAGAAATGGGGCACAGTGTGGGTAGTCTGAGTGCACAGTGTGGGTAGTCTGGGTGCACAGTGTGGGTAGTCTGGGTGAACAGGGTGGGTAGTCTGGGTACACAGGGTGGGTGAGTAGAATCTCCCCTCTGTCCCTCCCACCACTTCTCCCTCTTCCACTAGTGTTTCGCTGCTTCCTCTCCAGTGCCAGACTAGGACTGGAATTGCCCCCTAAGTGATATAAGATATAGTTAATTCCATCCATTAGGTAGATATAGATTAATAGGTGTACACTTTATACACATATAGGTAGATTCAGGTAGAGTTAGGCCGACTTATCAGTAGATAAGTCGACCTAACTCAGAATCTATGCCGACTTATGTTTAAGCGTATGCTCAAACAGAGATATGATTAAACATAACTAAGATAAGACGGCTTGTGCCGTCCTATCTTAGGTTGCAATTTTTCGGATAGCCGCTAGGTGGCGCTTCCATTGAGGTTGGCGTAGAATATGTAAATGAGTTGATACGCAGATTCACGAACATACGCCTGGCCGCCGCAGTAGTTTTACGCCGCTTCCATAAGGCATTAGCAGGCCAAAAGTTATTCCACCTATTAGGTGGAATAACAATGTTAAAGTATGGCCGCCGTTCCCGCCGCGAGATTAAATTTGTTTACGTTGTTTGCGTAAGTCGTCCGCGTATCGGGATTTACGTTGTTTACGTCCACGTCTAAATCAATAGGCCCGTGCGACGTACTTAGCCGCAAAGCACACTGGGAAATGTAGGCGCTCGGCGCATGCGCACTTTAAAAAAAACGTAAAAACCGTGAGGTCAAGCCTCATTAACATTAAACACGCCCCCCCCCCAACACATTTGAATTAGGCGCCCTTACGCCCGCCGATTCAGGCTACGCCGACGTAACTTAGCAGGCAAGTACATTGTGAATCATGTACTTGCCTCGCTAACTTACGGCGGCGTAGCTTAAATTCCTTAAGCTACGCCGCCGCAAAGTTGCGGCATTCTACCTGAATCGACCTAATACTGTATATATACTGAGCACTGTTCTGCGGTAGTGTAGTTTGCACACAATCACACAGAAGGAAATCTTGCATTTGGCCAAGGAACGTGACTGACGGGGCTCTTATCTAAGTAAAAGCCAAGGCTGCAAAAAATCAAACACTTTCCAACAAAAACTGACAGTGAGACTCTTCCTGGACATTCTATAGAGATCACACTGAGAATGATATCACTGCCACTAACTAGGCTACCAAGCCCTCTAAGGAGACATCCTTCTGCATATGCTGATTTCCTTTTTTCAACAATCTTTAAACCAAGCCCCGGGGAAATCAGCCTGCTGTGAATCCAATGCTAACAAGTCAAACATCTTCAAGCAAAAAAATGTAACCGATAGCTGGGAAGTGAGTTGAAAAAGGATAACTCTGGTAACATAAAGTACTTTATAGTGCAATACTGTGCTATAAAATTTCTGCTTATAATCCTCACCCTCAGGGAAATAAAGTGTTATTAAACCAAAATCAAAACGACATGATCACATAGCAAGAGTTACTTACAGTATCTTATGGTCTTTTTTAGATTGCTGCCATTGTTATCTGCTCTTCTAGGGGTCAATTTGTTTTTGCAGTGGCTACATGCACTAGTGGAGTTCCCGTGGAGTCACCCCAGCATGCGCACCCCCCTGCAGTCAAATGTCAAATTCTACAGAGACGAAGACCATAAAGAATTGTGATGGACCCACCTCTCCATCAGACTTTGAGGGACAGGCAAGGTGGGACCAGCAGAATTCTAAATTAGCATTGTGCATACGGGCAATGCAGGAAAGGGCTCTGCTGGGCAAAGTTTGGGTACACACTCCCCGAGCATGTGGAAAGCAATGGACAGTTCATTAAAGTAAATCCATCAGGCCCCGTACACACGGTCGGACAAAACTGATGAGGATGGACCGAGGTTCAGTTTCATCGGTCCAAACCGACGGTGTGTATAGCCCATCGGTCTGTTTTCCTAACTTCCTAACCTAATTTTATAACATGCTTCAAAACCAAACCGATGGACCGCTGCCGGATCGGACCAAACCGATGGTTAGTACAGAAAAGCATCGGTTAAAAACCTGCGCATGCTCAGAATCAAGTCGACGCATGCTTGGAAGCATTGAATTTCATTTTATTCAGCACGTCGTGTGTTTGACGTCACCGCGTTCTGATCCGATCGTTTTTTGGAACAATGGTGTGTACGCCCATCAGACCATCAGGCCACTTCAGCGGTGAACCGATGAAAACGGTCCGTCAGACCATTCTCACCGGTTTTGTCCGACCGTGTGTACGGGGCCTCAATGTCAAAGAGTGTTGATGAAAAGTGATCACATGTTTGAGTATATAAAAGGCAATATAACTGAGACCTTTGTTTTCAAAATATTTTGTTTAATACTACTTTAACCAGTTGACCTCCAGAAGATTTACCCCCCTTCATGACCAAGCATTTTATTGCGATACGGCACTGTGTTACTTTAGCTGACAATTGCGCAGTCGCGTGACACTGTACTTAAATACAATTTATGCCTTTTTTTCCCCACAAATAGAGATTTTTTTCTCATGGTATTTGATCACCTCTGAGGTTTTAATTTTTTGCGCTATAAAAAAAAAAAAATAAAGAAAAATTTGAAAAGCAAAACAATATTTTTTACAGAAAAAAAAAAAAATCAAATGTCTTCATCAATTTAGGCCAATATGTATTCTGCTACATATTTTTGGCAAAAACAAACAAACAATAAGCTTATATTGATTGGTTTGTGCTAGTGTGCGGGACTGCGATATTGCGTGGACAAATCGGACACTAATGCCCTGTACACACGATCGGTCAATCCGATGAGGATTTTTCCATCAGTTAACCGATGAAGCTGACTGATGGTCAGTCGTGCCTACACACCATTGGTTAAAAAAACGATCGTGCCAGAACGCGGTGACGTACAACACGTACGACGGCACTATAAAGGGGAAGTTCAAATCTAATGACGCCACCCTTTGGGTTGCTTTTGCTGATTTTGTGTTAGTAAAAGACGATTCACGATTTTCTGTCTGCTACAGCGTGATGAATCTGCTTACTCCATTACGAACGTTAGTTTTACCAGAACCAGCGCTCCCGTCTCATAACTTGCTTCTGAGCATGCGCGGGTTTTTCACGTCGTTAAAGCCCACACACGATAATTTTTTACAACCCGAAAAACGACATTGTTTAAAACGTCGTGAAAAAATAGAGCATGTTCGAATTTATTTTTTTGTCGTTTTTCAGAACCCGAAAAATGCTCTGAAGCCCACACATGATCGTTTTAAATGACATTTTTAAAAAACGTTGTGTTTTACAACCCGAAAAATGATCGTGTGTACGCAGAATAAGAGTCACCTCACTCTAATCCTTTAACCCCAACATTATTCCTCCAATATAACAAACATGCACTTACCCTCATTGTAACTCCCATATTGACCCTTCCTGTTACCTATCACTATCACAACACAACAACCCTTCCAGGTTTTAAATCCCTTTATTTTTACCTGGTGATCTGACCAGTAACACACTTCTTGTATTAGATTGCCTATACTCTAAATCAGGGGTCCTCAAACTACGGCCCACGGGCCACATGCGGTCCGCCGAGGACATTTATCCAGCCCACCGGGTCAGCAGAGCCAGTCCACCCTATACGTGGACTACGCAAGCTGCGGAGGGCCCCCCTCCCCCATGTAATGCTTTGGGCTAAGCTGAGGTTGCAGTGCAGCGCAGCGCTCCCCTCCTCCACTACATGTTACACACAGTCAGCAGGCATCTCCGCAGTGTGTCTCGGAACTCAGTGTGAAAAGCTTGGCCATGCTCTGAGAAAGGTCCCGCCCTCCTACTTGATCAGCTCATGTGACAGGACACTGCGTCTATCACATGAGCTGGTCTAGGAGGAGGGTGGGACCTTTCTCACAGCTCAGGCAAACTTTTCACTCTGAGCTCCAAGACACAGCGGGAGATGCCCGATGACTGTGTGTAATATCCTGACTGTAGTGACTTGTGAGGCTGTGATTTTGGGAAGGTGAGGCTGCGATTATGGAAAACAAGAATAAATCTGCGCTATCTATGTGGTGAGCAGCCACAAACAATCTAGTGAAACAAGAAAGTGGTGAAAATATACAAAAACAATTAAGTGGCGCTAAAAAATAATAATAATGATGTTGAAAGTGATATGACAATAATAAATCAACACCACATAACAATATAATCAAATAAAAAGTCCATGTATAGAAAATCAAACAGTAGTGGATCCCCGAAAGATGCACCACCAATGAATGATCTTGTGTGATGGACGATTCTAGACACCACAGTGAAATGGGAATGAGTAAATATGTGAATGATAACCACCACCGGGAGGGGAGGCTTACCAGAAATATTGAACCCTACTAAGCATACGCCTAAAGGGTCAATATAGCTTGTTTATAAGTTGATGGAACCACATCAATCGGATCTGGATATGCAATTGAAACGATGACTTGAAAACATCACTTTAAACCAGAGCAGTGGGAGTGACAGCGTCTTGATGATAACTCCCAAGAAATCAGATCGTATCCAAGGTACATAAAAGAAAACGAAGTCGCATAGTGTAATACTGTAGTAAAAATGAAATTTAATAACGGTTAAAAACACTTACAGTTTCAATGGAAACAAAGGGCATCAATAAAAGGTTGCGCATGGCAGCAGCAGAGTCCCGACGCGTTTCGCAATATTTTGCATCATCTGGGGTGAGGCTGCGATTATGGCAAGGTGAGGCTGCGATTATGGCAAGGTGAGGCTGCGATTTTGGCAAGGTGAGGCTGCAATTATGGCAAGGTGAGGCTGGGATTATGGGCACGGTGAGGCTGCAATTATGGTACAGTGAGGCTGCAATTATGGCACAGTGAGGCTGCGGTTATGGCAAGGAGAGGCTGCGATTATGGCAAGGTTAGGCTGCAATTATGGCAAGGTGAGGCTGCAATTATGGCAAGGTTAGGCTGTGATCATGGGCACGTGAGGCTGCAATTATGGCATGGTGAGACTGCAATTATGGCACGGTGAGGCTGTGAAATTTGGGCAAGGTGAGGCTGCAATTATGGCAAGGTTAGGCTGTGATTATGAGCACGGTGAGGCTGCAATTATGGCAAGGTGAGGCTGCGATTATGGCAAGGTGGGGCTGCGATTGTGGCAAGGTGAGGCTGCGATTATGGCAAGGTTAGACTGCAATTATGGCAAGGTGAGGCTGCGTTTCTGGGCAAGGTGAGGCTGAAATTATGGCAAGGTTAGGCTGCGATAATGGGCAAGGTGAGACTGCAAATATGGCAAGGTGAGGCTGCAATTATGGCAAGGTGAGGCTGCGATCATGGGCACGTGATTTAGGCTGCGATTATGGCAAGGAGAGGCTGTGATTATGGAAAGGTTAGGCTGCAATTATGGGAAGGTGAGTCTGTGATTATGGGCAAGGTAAGGCTGCAATTATGGTAAGGTTAGGCTGCGATTATGGGCACGGTGAGGCTGCAATTATGGCACAGTGAGGCTGCAATTATGGGCAAGGTGAGGCTGCAATTATGGCAAGGTTAGGCTGTGATTATGGGCATGGTGAGGCTGCAATTATGGCACGGTGAGGCTGCGATTATGGCAAGATGAGGCTGCGATTATGGGAAGGTGAGGCTGCGATTATGACACGGTGAGCATAGGAATTTGTTCATAGTTTTTTTTTTTTAACTACAGTCCGGCCCTCTAACGGTCTGAGGGACAGTGAACTGGCCCCCTGTTTAAAAAGTTTGAGGACCCCTGCTCTAAATGAAGGAGCAACAGAGACACCCTGGGCCAGCAGCATTGTCAGTCTGGGGAGGGGAATGCTGGATGCATTAGCAAGCTTAAATACATTAACAAATTGAAGCCAAACTCCAGCTAACACTTTATAAGCAGTCATAGCAACAGCCTTTTCCCCTACAGATGAAAGAAAGCCAATGCCTATGAAGTTTTCACAAATTGTTCATGGAGCCCAGAGATTTCAATAAATGCACCACCTCCTATAAAGTATTACATGAAAAGTGTATAGGCCCCAAGGGGGCAGTAAGCAGAGTTTTAAGGTGCAATAAATCAAAGAATCAATTATACAAAATATACAAAATGTATTGAGACATAAACAGTATAAAACTACTTATACAATTAGGGCTATAGATAGCCCAATGGTCATATTATAAAAGAATGGTTGCCTCTACATGTTTCACCACAAATGTGGCTTCTTCTGGAGCTTTTGTAAGACCTTTGTTTTAAAAAATTACCACCTGTTGAATGGTCACGATTCCGGATACTCCCCAAGACCCACCAAGAGGTCCAATGGGGGACGTCTGTGCCACAAGTGTGAAAGGAAAACAGTTGCCCTTTAGTTACACCTTCTATTTCAAGAAGTTTTGGCAAATCGATCAATCAATATTTAATCTTTCCCCATAAACAGGCTTCATCCATTACCAGCATACTTCAAGTGCTTGTACCCTCCAAGCATTTCCTTTATTTCACTTGGCCACCATTGCTTGACTCAGTGGGCCAGATTCACATAGATTAGCGGATCTTTAGATCCGCGCAATCTATGTGATTTACGACCCGCCCCCACAATTTTGCGAGGCTAGTGCAGTATTCACAAAGCACTTACCTCCAAACTTGCGCCGGCGGATCGTAACTCCCCCGGCGGAATTCAAATTCCGCGGCTAGGGGGAGTGTACAATTTAAATCAGGCGCATCCCCGCGCCGATTTAACTGCGCATGCGCCGCCAGCGAAATTTCCCAGTGTGCATGCTCCAAATGACGTCGCTAGGACGTCATTGTTTTCGGCGTTAACGTAAATAACGGCCATCCGTATTCGCGACCGACTTACGCAAACGACGTAAAAATTCAAAACTCGGCGCGGGAACAACGGCCATACTTAACATTAGCTACCCCTCATATAGCAGGGGTAACTATCCGCCGGAAAAAGCCGAACGCAAACGACGTAAAAAAAAAGTGACGGGCGGGCGTTCGTTTCTGAATTGGCGTATCTCCTCATTTGCATATTCGTCGCGAGTAAAACACAAAACGCCACCTAGCGGACAGCGGAAGATTGCAGCCTAAGATCCGACGGTGTAAGTCACTTACACCAGTCGGATCTAAGGGAGATCTATGCGTAACTGATTCTTATGAATCAGTCGCATAGATCCGACCGTCGGATCTCAGAGATACGACGGCGTATCAGGAGATACGCCGTCGTATCTCTTTGTGAATCTGGCCCACAGTCTGAGAATGACACCATATACCCAGGGAGGATCAAAGAAATTTGATCTGTCCCAAGGAATTAAACCTTTTTGGGATATGGGTATTGAGCCTCACCAATAGCAGGCTAAATGGCCACAGCCAACTCCACTTACTGCCTATACTTGTAATGAAGGCTCCTGGGATTATGACATCATCCAGGAACCAACTGAAGAATTGTGAAAAAAAAAGTTTAACACAAGTAAATATAATAAGAAAAGTTAGACGATCCCAGGGTTTTTTTTAGCAGCAAAGAAAATATATCAAGGAAATATTAATATAAAAGGGTATATTTTATTGTACAAACGTTAAAATCAAACAAAGGTTTTTAAATATAAACTCTGGTTATAAAAACTCCCAATTTGGTCCATCGACCGTGACAACAGTAATGCAGGCAGGCAGGGCCGCTGTTAGAAATCACGGGGCCCCATACAGCCTACCAGGCAGGGTCCCCCTCAAATATATCAAAACAACATTTTCACTTAAATATACTAAAATCATTCTTAGCGGATACAAAGATAACAGAGAAGCTGTTTGAATTGGCCCTTTTTTAATTAGTGTTTTACATTTTTGAACAAAAACATTTTATAAATTAAAAAATAAATAACAAATGTGAAAAAAAAATTTTTTTTACAGTTTTTACAAATATTTTTTTTTACAATTTTTTCAAGAATTTTATTACATTTTACAAGGGATTAAAACAATACAGGGTTATAATTTGTTATTGTTTATGGGACAGGGAAGCCGTCAGCTGTGTCTGTGTCTCTCCCTGCAGCAGCTGAAAGTCGGCAGGAGGGAGAGAAACCGGTTTCCAGCTGCTGCACATAGGGCATCCTGTAATTGCCCCTCCATCTGATTCCCTCTGCTGTTTGGGCCCCCCTGTGAGCGCAGGCCCCCTACAAGAGGACTGGTGGTCCCCCCCTATCAGCAGCTCTGCAGGCAGGTATACTTTAAACAAAGTAATTATTACAATATTGATCCTGCCCCAGAGGGTGCTCTAATGCGTTTCAACCAAATTAATCATAGTCTTCTTCAGGGAGACTGTGTTGTCTCCAATGAAAGGAAGACACAGTTTGGAATCAGAGAACTCAATGATATCTAATATCCTTCTTAAAACGTTCTAGCCATCCACATGACAAGGCCCAACATATTTGGCTTGCAAGAAACCATATGTAGGGTGCATGAGGAAGACAGAATTAGGCACACCTTAAGGAAATAAGCCACTGATATTCCCCCAGAAGCCTTTACTGGAGGAAGCACAAATCGGTGGTCAATTGGGTGGACACAGGGCTCCTTGAGGACCTGTTATCCCTGTTTTTTCCATACCAACTGATGAAGCATTCTACAAACCACAAACGATTTGCCTACTCTTCCTTGTTTGCTGTATGGGATTCCATTTCTGGGGGAATATAATTGGCTTATCTCCTTAACAGATATGTTGGGCCTTGTCATGTGGATGGTTAGACAACGTTTTAAGAAGGATCTTGGCTAACATTGAATTCTCTGGTTCCAAACTTTGTCTTCCATTAAAGAAGACACAATTAATTTGGTTGAAACGCATTTGGGCACCCTCTGGGGCAGGATCAATATTTCAATAATTACTTTGTTTATAAGTATACTTGCCTGCATTACTGTTGTCATGGCCGATGGGCCAAAATGGGAGTGTATGGGCTAGATTCAGTAAGAGTTAGGCTATAAGTAGATACGCCGACCTAACTCAGAATCTGCGCCGACCTAAGTTTAAGTGTATTCTCAAACAGAGATACACTTAAACCTATCTAAGATACGACAGCTTGCGCCGTCCTATCTTAGGGTGCAATATTTAGGCTGGTCGCTAGGTGGCGCTTCCATTGCGGTCGGCGTAGAATATGTAAATCACTAGATACGCCTATTCACGAACATACGTCCGCCCGTCGCAGTAAAGATACGCTGTTTCCGTAAGAGATAGGCCGCCTAAAGATAAACATGCCCCCTAGGTGGCGTAGCCAATGTTAAGTATGGCCGTCGTTCCCGCGTCGAAATTCAAAAATTTTACAACGTTTGCGTAAGTCATCCGTGAATAGGGATTTACGTCATTTACGTCCACGTCTAAACCAATAGGTCCGTGCGGCGTACTTTGCCGCAATGCACACTGGGATATGTAGGCGGACGGCGCATGCGCCATTCCAAAAAAACGTACATCACGTCAGGTCAACACAAATTAACATAGAACACGCCCCCTCAGCCTATTTTGAATTAGGCGCCCTAACGCCCGCTCGCTTTAGGCTACGCCGCCGTAACTTAGCAGGCAAGTACTTTGTGAATCATGTACTTGCCTCGCTAACTTACGGCGGCGTAATGTAAACACGATACACTACGCCACCGCAAAGTTAGGGCAGGCTATGTGAATCCAGGGTTGGACTGGCCATCGGGACTACCGGGAGTTTCCCGGTGGGCCGATGGCTCAGTGGGCCAGTTGCAACTCAGGGGCGTCGGGAGGGGATGGCTAGAGCCCTAAATGGGTCCCCAAAAAGCCCGGAGTCTCGCCCTGAGTGTAATCCAGTGATTGGTGGGCAAGCGGGGGTGTGCGGCCGCAGTGAGAGTGGAGCTGTCAAAACTGATGTCGGGGATGGGCGGGGCCAATATGCGGGGGCACCCCCATCCCCAACATCAGTGCTTAGATGTGACAGCTCCACTCTCACTGCGGCCGCACACCCCGATACCAAAGTGCACTCTGACAGTCATAATCAGGGCCGGGCTGGGCCGGGATGCAAAGTGGCACTTTCCTCCGCTCTGATTCCCTGTAAAAAGGGCCGCTGTACTGCCAGCTCTGAATTGCGCATGTCCGGCTGTGCCTGCAATAGATTAGAATAGGCCGTCGGCCGCGGACCCTGCAGTGCAGTACAGATTTGCTCCCGAGTCCCGCGCACGCCGCTCAATGGCTGGAGATCACACCGTTATTGGCTGTCAGTGTCATGTGACCCGTGGTGGACGGGGCTTCGGATGGTACACAGGGACGGGGCTCTTGGGGAGAAGGCTCAGGCTGCTTGACTCATGTGACAGGCTGCTGTCTGACGGGGCTGGAAGATGGCAACCTGCGGGAAAGACATGTGCTGTGCTGCTGCTGTCGATAGAGAGAACAACCCCAGAGGAGCTGGTAAGTGTAACCTAACTACTACCACAACCTGCATTCACCCACCCACCCTGCATTCACCCACCCACCCTGCATTCACCCACCCTGCATTCACCCACCCACCCTGCATTCACCCACCCTGCATTCACACACCCTGCATTCACCCACATTCACCCACCCTGCATTCACCCACCCTGCGTACACCCACCCTGCATTCACCCACCCTGCATTCACACACCCTGCATTCACCCACATACACCCACCCTGCATTCACCCACCCTGCGTACACCCACATTCACCCATCCTGCATTCACCCACCCTGCTTTCAGTCACATGCACTCACCCATCCTGCATTCACCCTCATACACCCACCCTTCATTCACCCACCCTGCGTACACCCACATTCACCCATCCTGCATTCACCCACCCTGCTTTCAGCCACATGCACTCACCCATCCTCCATTCACCCACATACACCCACCCTCCGTACACCCACATTCGGCCACCCTGCATTCACCCACATTCACCCATTCTGCATTCACCCATTCTGCATACACCCACCCTTCATACACCCACCCTTCATTCACCCATCCTGCATTCAACCACATTCACCCACGTACACCCACCCTGCGTACACCCACATTCACCCATCCTGCATTCACCCACATTCACCCATCCTGCATTCACCCACATTCACCCATCCTGCATTAATCCACATACACCCACAGTCACCCACCCTGCACTCACCCACCCTGCATACACCCACCCTTCATTCACCCATCCTGCATTCACCCACATTCACCCATCCTGCATTCACCCTGCGTACACCCACCCTGCATTCACCCATCCTGCGTTCACCCATCCTGCGTTCACCCACATTCACCCATCCTGCATTCACCCATCCTGCATTCACCCACATACACCCATCCTGCAATTCACCCACATACACCCACCCTGCATTCACCCACATACACCAATCCTGCATTCACCCACATACACCCATCCTGCATTCACCCACATACACCCACCCTACATACACCCACCCTGCATTCACCCATCCTGCATTCACCCACATACACCCTGCATTGGTCACCATCATCACACCTCTCTCTATTACCCTTCAGGCCAATGTACACTGCATTATATGTCACCATTAAGGATGAGCTCCAGTGTGTTCGCACAGCCCACGTGCAGAGTCCGCCAGGAAGTAGGCACCGCGCCGCGCTAATCACAGGCAGGGAGACATTATCCCGATGCTCGGCTGCAGAAATCGGGAAATGTCTCCCTGCCTGTGATTAGCGCAGCGCGGTGCCGACTTCCTGGTGGGCTCTGCACGTGGAGTGTGCGAACACACCGGAGTTCATCCCTAGTCACCATACCCTGTGTGTACTCCTCATACCCTGCACATATCCATTACACCTGCTCAACTACAGACAACTAATGCACAGCTATCCACTCCCTGCAGAGCCCTGACACCACCCATCTAGGGTTGCCACCTCATCCCCTTAAACCCGAACACATAATAATTACACAGGTTCCGAGTCTAATTTGATGCAGATAAGGCACCAATTGAGTTTAATTACCACCTTAATCAGCCACAGAACCTGTGTAATTCATGTGTGTTTGGGTTTAAAGGCATGAGGTGGCAACCCTACACCCAACACTCCCCATTATACCCTATTATACTCTGCATACACCAATCACACCCCACACTACCAACACCTCTCACCACAGATCCCACCCTACTATACTCTGCATACACCATTCACATAAGAACTCTTGCACCTCTCACTACCCATCACACTTCACACCTTCTTACAGCTATGACCCCCCATCACACCCTGTCCTACCTTGTATACACCCATCACACACTGCATTATACACTGTGTACTCCCCTCTTTTATTGTCACCACCCTTTACAGCCTGGTTGCAACCATCACCATGCAACCTACCCTTCCCCTAAATATACAACAGTCAAACCCTTCATATACCTGCTCATCCTCCAATGTAAAAAAAAACAAAAACATTTGGTACATATTCCCTCATGCAATCCATCATTTGATCGTCTTTTTTTTTTTTTTTTCTTTAAAAAATGAAAAAATACCAAAAATTATTATTTAATTTTTTTTTGTAAATAAGTAATTTTTCTCCTTCACTGATGAGGCGGCACTGATTAGTTGGCACTGATGTGGAGGCACTAATATGCCGCACAGATAGGTGGCACTGATGGTGGGCAAGCACTGAAAGGCAGCACTGATTGGTGTCTCCGATGGGCACAGAACGGCATCACTTGCTGGGCACTGTTGGGGCTGCACTGATGATCAGTGCCCTTTTTCACCTGTAAGGGTCTCCCCTGCGAAGAGGTGCCACTGATCGGTTCTCCTCTCCTCACACTCTGTCAGTGTGAGGCAAGGAGAGGCGATAAACGACACTTGTGATCCATGATTGGATACAGCGGATCACATGGATAAATGAATGGTGAGCTGATTCGGTGGTTCAATGGGCCACTTGAACCACCAATGGGCCACTTGACTGGACTTGCCCCCCAGGCCGAAGGTTTGCCAGCCCTCCCCTGGTCAGAATGTATACAGGCAGTGTTTGCTATTTACTGGACGAAGGGGCACCGCACATCGGTATCGGGTCCTGCGGCTGCAGAGTCTGACTGCTGGCTGGGAGGAAGGTGGTGGCCGCACCCGTTGCCACTACTGCAAGTGCACGGTTCCAGTGCAGAGTATCGCTGCTGGAGGGGGTGCATAGTGCGTGGAGTGCATGTGCAGGGTGACAACAGTGAACCTGTTGAACATCCTGCCTGTGTGTCCTCTCAGACCTCTTCTCTCCCGTGTAACTCCTCCTTCCCCCCCACAGCCACTTTCATCCATACAATAAGCAGACTGTCCGAGCAGAAGGCGGAGCTGTCCAACTTTTCAAGTTAAAAAGCCTGTGATTTGTTGCTAGGGGCGGTCCTAGCAACCAATCGTCTGTCTGTTACATGAAAAGTTAAACAGCTCCCGCCTTCTGCTTGGACTCGTCTGCCGCCTCTGTCTTCTCCCTGCTGTGTAAGGTAAGGGAGGGGGCACTGACATAAAGGGAACTGTGTTTGTTGCAAAGAAAGAAGATGGTTGTAAAGGATACCAGAAAGGAGGGGACTGTGAAAGGAAGTGGGTGTCAGTGTATGTGTAAGGAGGGGGTCAGTATATGTGTAAGGAGGGGGGGATCAGTATATGTGTGAGAAGGGGGGGATCAGTATATGTGTGAGAAGGGGGGGTCAGTGTTTGTGTCAGGGGGGGGGGGGGTCAGTGTATGTGTCTGATTTTTTTAATATGCAGCATGGTGGGGGGATGGGGGTAAATGCACTGCCACTGGTCATAGTAACTGATGTATTAGACCCCTTAGACACTGAGCCGCCCATAGTGTCGGCGGTAAAACGCCGCTATTTTTACCGCCGACAATTGCGTATAGTTTACTGTGTTTGTTTGCAAAAATTATGTGGGCCAGTCTGGATGAAGTCCAGGGCCAAATTTTTGTCCCAGTCCACCCCTGTGTGAATCTAGCCCTATGTAACCAGACTTCATATTTTAAAACCTTTGTTTGATTTAAACATTTGTACAATAAAATATACCCTTTTATATTTATATGTTCTTTTAAGTTTTCTTTGTGGCACATTTTTGGGGTGTGCAGCATCTCTAGTCCTATGTGTGTCCCCAGTTTTAACACAAGTAAATATAATATACCTTCCTATTTATTAATGCTAGCAGTGTAAGGATTGAGTGAGTATAGTTCCTCTTTAAGAATGAACAGTTATAAAGTTTGTGTGTCTTTAAACTTTGGGGGGAAATGATTCTGATCGGGAATCCAATGTGCTCATGTCAGATTTTGTTGCTCTGAATTAAATGAGCTCGTAGAGTGAACTTTGTTTTATAGTTTGTGTTCCTCGCAGCCTAGAAAGCTCATAAACACTCAGCTGTTTTTCTCTGGCATTTACATCATCAGGCAATTAATAGACCTCTGAGAGTGATGTCATGAATCACATGAAACAAAACTACACTATGAAATTTTCCTAGAGACTATAACAAACACGGAGCAAGTGTTAATTTATTCCGTACCTCCTAATTCAACTTAAAAAAATACCATTCTTTTTTCTAAGAGTATCCTTACGCCACTTTTATGATTGTAACTGCTCATTTCTGGCCAGATACAGAGCAGCATGGGCGTTGGGTGATGGGCAGTGATGGGTTTCTGGATATGATTCCCACATTGACTAGTTCACGGAGTTTGTATGTTCTCACTGGGTTTGGGTGTCCTCCAGGGCCGTCTTGCAAAACTCGAAAACATAATGGCAGGTTAAAGTGTATGTAAACCCTAACAATGAACTTCTCTTATTTGGTTCCCGTTGGTCTGTTATATATAGGATTGAAAACAAGTTCTTATATCTGTTGGATAAGTAAAACAACTGTTGATCCTGTCAAAAATCTTGTGAGCTGATAACGTAATTTTCTCTCTACCTATGCTCTAAGCAGACTAATGCCGAGTACACACAACCATTTTTAATGTTCTAGAAAAAACAATGTTTTTTTCGACGTAATACTTGTCAAGCCTGCCTTGCATACACACGATCTTGAAAAAAAAATGCTCGAGCAAAGTGCGGTGACGTACAACACGTACGACGGCACTATAAAGGGGAAGTTCCATTCGGATGGCACTACCCTTTGGGCTGCTTTTGCTGATTTCGTGTTTGTTAAGCCTCGTACACACGACCGAGAAACTCGACGGGCGAAACACATCGTTTTGCTCGTTGAGTTCCTTTTTAGGCTGTGGAGGATCTCCGCGAGCCAAATTTTTCCATTCCCGTCGAGGAAAAAGAAGACATGCTCTCTTTTTGGCTCGCCGAGATCCTCAACAGTTTCCACATCGAAAAGTGTACACACGACCGGTTTCCTTGGAAAAAAAAAACCCAGCAAGTTTCTTGCTGTTTTTTGCCGAGAAACTCGGTCGTGTGTACAAGGCCTAAAAGTTTGGTGAGAGACAATTCGCATGTTTCAGTCTTTGTGCTTTTCAGTCTGTTACAGCGTGGCAAATGTGCTATCTCCATTACAAACGCTAGTTTTACCAGAACGAGTGCTTCCGTCTCATAACTTGCTTATGAGCATGCGTGTTTTTTTCACGTCATTAAAGCCTACACACAACTGTTTTTCACGCTGTGAATTTGTATTGGCCATTTTTCACGTCATGAAAAAATGCTCTGGAGCCTACACACAATCGTTTTTAATGACCATTTTAAAAAATTTAATTTTTCACGTCATGAAAAACGGTCGTGTGTACGCGGCATTAGCTTTAAGGATTACGGAATCATACTCTTCTATACTATGGATAATAAGAGAGGGGCCAGAGTCTATATCCCTAATTTGTTTGTGTTGTCTAGGAATGGACTTGGATTCAGTCCTAACCCATAAGAAAGCTGTCAGTATCTGCCCTGCATCTGCATGTACACAAGGGGGGGGGGGGGAGACATTGTTCATGACATGATTGACCTAATATGGCCCCATGGCCTAATCATTCAGTGAAAAAAATTTTTTTTTAAGTTTAAAGAAAAAAGAAAACTGATGCAGCTGCCACATCTAAGGACTGGTATATATTACATTTTTGTTTTTGGCACCTGATTAATTGGACCTTTCATGAATTTATTGCTCCTTTGTGAACAATAGGGATGAGCCCACAACCCCCTGGTTTGGTTCGCACCAGAACATGCGAACAGACAAAAAATTTGTGCGAAAATGTGAACACCATTAAAGTCTATGGCACACGAACGTGAAAATTCGAAAGTGTTAATTTTAAAGGTTTATATGTAGGTTTATTGCCATAAAAAGTTTATGGGGACTCGAGTACTGCACCATGGGACATTAGTGCAAAAACAAAATGTTTATGAAATGGCTGTTTTTTCAGGAGCAGTGATTTCAATAATGCTTAAAGTGAAACAATAAAACGATTCCTTTAAATATCGTGTCTGTGGTTCCCCTTAGTCTGCCTGTAATGTAGAGCATCTTTTTAACATTACTACAGCAAAATCGAATTTCTAAAGGAAAAATGTAATTTAAAATTGCTGGCGGCTGTAATGTATTGCCGGATCCCAAAAATATACAAAAAAATATAATAAAAAAAATGACGTGGGTTCCCCCCAGTCCATACCAGGCACTTCGGGTCTGGTATGGATATTAGGGGAACTCGCCAATTTTTTTTTAAATGGCGTGGGGTCCCCCCCAAATCCATTCCAGTTCATTCAGGTCTGGTATGGATTTTAGGGGAGCCTCGCACCAAAATGTAAAAAAATAATGGCATGGGGTCCCCCCAAAATCCATACCAGACCCTTATCCGAGCATGCAACCTGGCAGGCCAAAGGAAAAGGGGGGGATGAGAGAGTGCACCCCCCCCATGAACCGTACCAGGCCACATGCCCCCAAAGCAGTGCTCGCAGTGCATTATGGGGCGTTCCACGGTGCTCAAATTTCCTGCGAGCGCCCCATTATATTTGCTGTTCAGTCAACACCTGATGTTTAAGTCGAACTTACGTTCCACTGGAACATCAAGCTCATTATTTGTAAGCAATTAGAAGCATTTATTGAAAGTAGAGCATACCTTGACAACCTCTTCAGAAACAGGAAAGCCTAAAGTCCAGGAAAAAAATAAATGTGTTGAGTTTATGTGTCTACTTAGTGAATACCTCAATTTTTTTTATGTGTAGTACTGTAGCTTAGTAGTGGTTAGCCTTATGACCTTGCCACACTGGGTTGCAACTATGCACTGGATACAAATTGTATGGACTGTTAAGCTGGCCATATACCGGTAGAATTTTGTTCCAAAATGTTTGTTTCTGGAATATTTATTCTATATTCTAAAGCCTCATACACACGATCGGACTTCCATCTGACTTTTCCGTGGATTTTTGTTCGAAGGGCGTAGGCCGTGAACTTGTTCTGCATACACACAGCAGGACTTTTTCAGCCAACGTTCACCAAATCACATGTTTTTTCAGCTCTTTACCGCCACCCTGTGGGAAACGTCTGTTATTGTTGTCTGATCTTTAGAATTGGTTCTTAGCATGCCTGTCTGTACTTTGGACTTTAGTCCAATGGACACATGATCGGATTAGCCAACATAGGACATTTGTTGCCGGAAAATTTGTCTGTTCTCACAGCGAACATTTCTCCCATGAAAATGCGAAAAAGTTTGTCCGATGGAGCATGCACATGGTCAGATCGCCTGCAAAAACTGGTCCGTCCGACAATTGTTGTCAAAAAGTCAGATCAAGTGTATGGGCCTTTATGGTTACTGGAGGTCAGATCAACATGTGTTTTTGACTATAGAGAGGAAAAATTTCTACAGGAACAGGTTGGAAAATTTTACTCAAGCAATTCTAAGGTGATAGTGAAGGTGGTTTTTGTTTGGGAAAAATGTAACATATTGCAACAAGACCTATTTAAAATGTCTGGAATTCCATCCAAATAATATATCTAGATGAAATTTTAAGGGCTTTCAAACGAAATCAGTTGACTCAACGATGGCAAGAAAGTATGTCAAACGATTTTTCTTAGAAGATTCAAATGAGAAACCTAATCTTGGACAGTTTTACAGATTAGTTAGGTGAAAATAAGATTATACAGAAGTTGTACAATTAGATTGTAGCATGTATGAACACAGTAAGGCCTCGTACACCTGATCAGTCCATCCGATGAGAATGGTCTGAAGGACCGTTGTCATCGGTTAACCGATGAAGCTGACTGATGGTCCGTCGCCCCTACACACCATCGGTTAAAAAAACGATTGTGTCAGAACGTGGTGACGTAAAACACAACGACGTGCTGAAAAAAACAAAGTTCAATGCTTCCAAGCATGCGTCGACTTGATTCTGAGCATGCATGGATTTTTAACCGATGGTTGTGCCTACTAGCGATCGGTTTTGACCTATCGGTTAGGAATCGGTTAAATTTAAAGCAAGTTGCCTTTTTTTTTAACCGATGGTTAAATAACCTATGGGGCTCACACACGATCGGTTTTGACCGATGAAAACGGTCCATCAGACCATTGTCCTCTGGTTAACCTATCGTGTGTACGAGGCCTAACTGTTTCCGCTTCAAACAACTGAACAAAAACTGAGCTTAGAAAATAATGGCAAGGAGATAGAGGATGTCCAGTTCTAGTGCCCATACGGCATAGTAGTGATGAGGAAAGCTCTGACTTGCTAATCTCCTGCCCATCAGCTCAGTTCCTCACACTACACACTCTCGTACCACTTACCGGTCTACCTACCTGCTTGCCTGCTCAATCTTGGACATGGTACACTGCTGTTCTGATACAGCTCTCTGGCTC
This sequence comes from Rana temporaria, assembly GCF_905171775.1. NCBI lineage: Eukaryota > Metazoa > Chordata > Amphibia > Anura > Ranidae > Rana > Rana temporaria. The sequence continues at coordinate 429,466,154 of NC_053492.1, forward strand.
CTGCCTTTTCCAAACTCACATTCAGCAGGCACTTCTGGAAAAAAAAAAACACCACTGGCTCTTCATACTAACATTGTATCAACTTTATACCAATACAGTACATTCTTTTTCCCTGCACAATCCTTTCAATTGTAACAAGTTCTGATAACATAAAATAGCACTTAATAGCACTTTTGTGTATTTGGCCTCGAAAGACTGGTGTAGTAATAAGTTGCAAGCATGTCAATGGAAAAAAATACATTACAGAAATATGAATGCTACTTTGAGAAAGAATACTTAAGTTGCTCATTTCATAACGGGAAAGCTGCGAAATTCATGAGAAACAGATGTGTCTTTTAAGAAGAGCGGAGGGTATGATTGATAGCATTCAGGTCAATAGTTGAAGTAAGGAAGACAGCATCTTGCATGCAGCCTGTAAAATGGGAAACTTCCACAGCAAACATGTGCTAAATTTGTTACATACCATATCTGCTTTTTCTCATCTCTCACGTAGATCAGTTTTGGCCTTTTTTCTTCAACAAAGTGATTTACCAACCTTTGATGGTTGAGAAAACTTTTTGACACTCTTGGCAGTGAAACTACAAGAAAAAGGTATACCATCTTTTTCATTTGTCATGACTTGTGTTATACTGATCCTCTGATTCTTCTATCTTAAATCCTCCTCCCTGCCTTTCAGCCACACAAGCACAGCTCAGAATATATTTATGGCACTGCTCTGTGCCATGACCGTGTGACTCCCATGCACATGCGCAAGAATGAGATCACTGCTGCCTGGACAATCAAGTGGCCGAAGAGTCTGAACTCAGAAGGAAGACTGGAAAAGATGGAGGCACTTGAAAAAGCCAAGAGCGCTGACATCACAACACTGGAGGTGATCGCTTGCCAGATAAGTCTACCATAATGTACTAACATTCTGTCCAGCAGACGTAAGCGCAGCTGGACGCACTTTACCATCTGATGGCATGGGGGTGCATTCATACATGTGTGCCTCCCTATGATAGTGGGTGCCTCCTGCACTCACATGTCAGCCATCCACACATGGTGTTGGGGGCGGAGCCTCCTGGGTCCTTCCGGGGTTAAATTGGAGGTCAGGCATGGCTTGGATTTCATTTCACTCTTCACTGAGGACACACACAGCTGTGGAGATTGCCTGCTGTGTCTTACATTTATACTTGGGATATTCACCATACTCAGGTACTTGCTTTATCCACCTCATTATATTCAGGCACACTTGAATTTCTTACACATAGCTCATTCCTTGAGATCTCATCATGTATTATTATTTTTATCTTTTGGTTTGTTTTACTTTTTCCCATCAATCAGTTTTTAATGAGTTTTTATCATAAACATTGAAAGACAATGTGTACATTGTACATTGTTTTCAGAAATCCGTTGACATTTCAAAATACAAATATAAGGCTAAAATATAATTTAACAGGAAAATCTAGATTGCAAATCATATGTTAATAAATACATTGTAATAAATACATTCACAGGAGTCACCAATACCATACCCCCAGGAACCCAACTGGGATCTCTTTACCTTCCCGGAGGTATGTCACAGGCGACAAACATCATGTATAATGAGAGCTCACATGGCTGAACTTGCCTTCATATCATGACACTATGAACTAAGAGCAATCAAAGTCAAAGAAACTTCACAGCTCCATTCCATTTTTCCCAAAGTGACCAAGTGTATTTTTCCCCTAATCCAATATCCACCACTAGTTTGTTTTACTTTTTGATATCTTGGATTCCTCCACACTAAGTTTACCCCTTTCTTTTCTCTTCCTCTCTCTCTCTCATCTTATCACTTGCTATTACCCTTTTGTTACCCTATGTTTTTCATCATCTCCAGGTCCCCACCATCCTGGACCCAAGCCCTTTACTGAGATATATACATCCTTATGCCAATACTCATTAACTTTACTTTACTATTTCAGATACCTGACAAACATTTATAGCCTATACTCCTGTATGGATTAACAAAGGTTTCTAGCAACACACCACACACACTCACAGTTCACCTCAATCTTATATTCTGTCATCTGCTAGTATCCCTCTGATATCTCATGTTTCTAACCATCTTGCTACTATTTTTGGCCCAGGCCTTTCATTCAGACATAATTCTATGCTAATATTGATTGATTCTACTTTACTACTTTAGATGTCTGATAAAACATACTTATGTTCACAGCCTATACTTTTTATGGACTATGAGGTCTCTATGGATACATCACTATACCTATGCCATGCCTGCTCCCTGTTTGGCCCCAGGAGGAGTCCCTTTTTGACTCCGCTCCCTCAGCTCCTGGGTGAGGCACCTGCTGCTGCCGTCTTGGGGCCGCACACTTGTAGCCATGGTCAAGCTCAGTGGTGAGTATGAGGACCCACAACCCCTCCTACCCTGTGCCTTTACAACTAATACTATGCCAGATTGCCAAACATATATACTTTTTCATCCTAGGTACAGTATTACACACCCCTGAAGAGCGAGCTGGATCTTGCGAAACTAGGCTAGTCGGGTAGTACGATGCCTGTGTACTCTGTCCACTATTATACTTGTGTACTAATTTTTATTGTTTATGTATCGTTTCAATAGGCAATTGTTGGTGTTATCTATGTATGTAACAATTTTACTTTACGCATGTAAACAATTTTACTTGAATAAATTACATACTATACAATTACTGTTATCTTTACTGGCGGAAACATTACCCACTTCATTTAAAGTCCCGGGGCGAATCCTTTTGTTTTAACATTCTGTATACTAGTACATTATGGAATAAAGCTCCCAGGGGCCCATTTATTTAAATGTTTTTTTTTTTTTGTAAAATATTTATTTTTCAATTTTCAAGTGGTATTGACAGTTGTACAATATAGCTTCAGCAAACGAACAAAAAGCCAATACAAAAATAAGGACAACAACCAAAGTAGGGGATAATGGGAGAGAAGGGGTGGGAGAGGGGGGGGGGGACATGGGACCGAAGGCAGGGGGGGAGGGGGGGGAAGGGAAGGGAAAGGGAAGGGGAAAGGGACTCCATGCAGGGGTGCGTCAGGTCCGAGCTCAGGCTAACGCCAAGGGAGTAATAGCTCACGTCAGCCCGGGGACACAAGGGCCCGCCGCCCGCCCAGGACATTCGGTCCACTTGGGCCAGGCTCCCCCCACTAACGGGGGGGTGCGAATCCCCATGTCCCCGCCCTCCAGCAAGCAACAAAACAGCTCCCACAACTACATATCTATCGAAACAAGCCTGAGGCAACGGGGCCATTCAAACAGGCTAGCCATAGCACCAGTAGTCCCAATACTTAGCACACCAAAATAAAATATATATTCAACTTTAATCAGTGGGGAGAAGGGAAAGAAAGGGGGGGGCAGGGCAGAGGGCACAGAGTTAGAGAGAGCAAAGAGACAAGAAAAATGAGAAGAGATAGAAGAGAGAGGACCAGTGGACCAGCACTCACCTGACTCGTCGACTCAATGGGTCCCCAACGCAGTGGGGTATCAGTTGACTGATTGACGGTTTGCCCGGACGCGATCCCCGAAAGAGGGATCTGCAAGCACCAATAGTGCCTCGTCTAGACTAGAGGAGAACAAGGCTGTGTCATGCACGTGGGCCTTCCACTCTGCCCAGGTGGTCTCAAATTTTTCGTGAGTATCCCTACACGTAGCTAGCCAACCCTCCGCTTCCATAATCTCCCTCACCTTCCCCAGCCAGTCTTGCTCACTTGGAATCTGCGAGCTCTTCCAGTGAATCGGAATGAGCCGTTTTGCTGCATTGAGGAGGTGGGGGAGGGCACTGCCTTTGTATCGTGACAGAGAGGTGGAGGGGACGTGGAGCAGGAAGTGTTTGGGGTGGACCGGAATATCCACACCCAGACCTTCAGACACATGTTTGGTGACCATGTCCCAGAACGGGCGAAGCACCGGGCACTCCCACCAAATATGGAGGAGCGTGCCCCTCTGCCCACATCCCCTCCAGCATCTATCAGACACATTTGGGAAAATCTTTGCCAGAGAAGTCGGCACCCTATACCACCTTGTCAGCAACTTATAATTATTTTCTTGGGTTTTAGCGTCCACTGAGCTCTTGTGAGTCAGGCGATAGAGGTGGTATAGTTGCTCATCCGTAAATTCAGTCTGTAGATCCCTCTCCCATTCCCTAACAAAGTAGGGACGGGGGCTAGGCGAGACACCCTCCAACAATCGGTATAAGACCGAGATCAAGTGGGGTTCTGGATCTTCAGACGCCCAGAGGCGCTCAAACTCTGTCAAGTTAGTCCTGATCTGCGCTACCTTATGACATTTAGTGATGAAAGTCTCCAGCTGACGATGTCTCCAAAAGTCAAAGGGGAAGCTGCCATACCTGGCGCGCAAGACAGTCAGCGACGTCAGGACCCCACCCTCTACGAACCTCGCAAGGCTGACGACTCCATCCCCGGTCCATGTTCCTAGGGAAGATTTCAGTTCTCCAGGGGAGAACCACGGGTACCCACCAACCAGCGCCAGAGGAGAAGTCCTCGGCGCCAGTGCTAGGCAGCCGTTCAGTTTATCCCACATGGCCAGGGAGTGAGCCGTCAGGGGGGAGACCCAGTCAGAGAGCCCCCTACTGTCCGTCGGGACCCAAGGTGCATAGGACAAGTCCCGCCCCGCCATCGTCTTTTCAAGGGGAACCCACAGTTTAAGGGAAGTATGGAACTTCCAATTCAGTATGCGCTGTAATGCCACCGCCTGATAGTACCTGAGAATATTTGGTATTCCCAAGCCTCCCTGTAGCTTGGACCTCTGCAAGATCGTCATTGCCAGTCTAGGTCTCTTACCTCCCCATACGAATTTAGTAAAGGAACTGCGTAACTCAGCAAAAAAACGTTTTGGTAGACGTATAGGTATCATCTGTAGGAGGAATAAGATACGGGGCAGAACAGTCATTTTCAGGATGTTTGTCCGTCCTACCCAAGTGAACATCGTCCTGTCCCAAGACTGCAGGTCTATAGAGGTCTTTTTCAAAAGAGGGATATAATTCTGGGAGTAGAGTGAGTCCACGCAATTAGTAAGCTGGATCCCCAAGTACTTCATGGAAGAGGCAGACCACCTGAAGGGGAAAGAATCCCTCAGCGAGGATGCCAGGGCAGGAGGGACTGTGATAGGCAGTATCTCGGATTTCGCGTAATTTATCTTAAAGTTTGAAACCTCCCCGTATTCCCTTAGTTCATCCATCAGGACTGGCAACGAAACGAGGGGCTCTACTACATGGAACAAAATGTCATCTGCATAAGCAGAGAGCTTGTGCTCCAGGGAGCCTACCTGCACCCCTCTAATGTTGGTATTCGATCTAACCCTCTGTAGCAACGGTTCCAGAACCAGGGCAAATAAGAGGGGCGAGAGCGGACAACCCTGTCTCGTGCCATTCCGGATAGGGAACCCTGTCGAGAGCCCGCCGTTCACCTTAACCTGCGCCGTGGGGGAGACATAAAGCTTAGAGATCCAGCTCAGCATACGCGGGCCCAGTCCTGACTTGTCAAGGACCACACTGAGGAACTGCCAGTCCACGCGATCGAATGCCTTCTCCGCGTCTGTGGACAGTATTAGGTATGGAGGCATCCGATCGCGTGCGTGCGCCCAGTGTATCAACTGGATAGCCCTATTTGAATTGTCCCTGGCCTCCCGTCCCGGCATAAAACCCGCCTGATCGGCGTGGATCATATCCGGGAGGAGAGGCTTCAGGCGATTAGCCAGAATCTTAGAGAAAATTTTCAAGTCCGTATTCAGAAGAGAAATCGGACGATAACTCTGTGGTTGGGTAGGGTCCTTGCCCTCTTTAGGGAGCACCGTGATATGCGCTAACGAGGTCTCTTTGGGGATCTGGCCGCCATTCGCCAGTGAGTTAAGGAGGGTACACAAGGGGGCTTGGAGTCTGTCGAAAAATTTCTCGTAGTACGCCTTAGTGAAGCCGTCGGGGCCGGGGCTCTTACCTGAGGGGAGAGACTTGATAGTCGCCAGTAATTCGGCCGAAGAGATGGGGTGCTCAAGGCCAGCTGCCTGTTCCGGGGACAGGGTGGGGAGCCCGATCGAGGCGAGGTACGACTCTATTTTGGTGCGTTTAAGGGTCGCCTCCGCCTGGGGAGAGGCGGCTCCTAGATTATACAAGGACTCATAATAGTCGCGAAACATCGAGGCTATCTTTGAGGTGTGCTGGGCCGGTTCTCCCGTAGGGGAGTGCAGCTTATGCACATGGGCCACCAGCCTCTTTTTTCTAATTGCGCGCGCTAGCATCCGTCCGCATTTGTTACCATGTTCATAATACGCGTGCGCCAGATAACGCAGTTTGCGAGTGATTTTCCGGTCTAGTAGCTTAGCAAAGAGCTGTCTTAGTTCGGTTAGACGCAGAAGTTCGGAAGGAGCCGACGTCCGCTTGTGACTGAGTTCAGCCTGCAGCAACGCCTGCAGCACCCTCTGGAAGTCTGCCTGCCTCTCCCTGTTAATCTTGGCCCCTAAGGCGATAAAAGTGCCCCGAACCACCGCCTTATGCCCCTCCCACAGGGTACCGTCACTAACCTCACCATTGGCATTTTCTGCAAAATAATTCGTCAAAGTCTCCCGAACCCCCGCCACCACCCCCACGTTGTCCAATAGGTTTTCATTTAACTTCCAAGTCCTGGCCCTGGCCATCGCCTGTGACAGCGAGATAGTGAGGGTCACGGGGGCATGATCGGAAATAGTGATCTGGTCGATAGTAGCTTCTAGTAACAGGTCTAGAGAACCCTGGTCCACCAACATCAGATCAATTCTAGTGTAGACTTTATGCACACTAGAAAAGTAGCTGTAGTCCCTCTCCTCTGCATTGAGAGCCCTCCAGCAGTCCACCAATGTATGGCCCTGAAGGGTCTTCTTAAAGTGTTTCAAAAAGGCGTGCGAATGGGTTGACTTATTCGCCGAGGTATCTAAACGGGGTCGGGGCTAACGTTGAAGTCCCCTCCTAGTATTAGTTTCCCTTCCCGGAACTCGGCCAGTTGGGCCAGGGTCCGGTCCAAGAACGTAAGTTGTTGTGAGTTCGGGGCATACAGAGTCGCAAAAGTGTAGGTCTGGCCCATTATTGTACCCTTCAGAAACACAAAGCGCCCCTGGGGGTCTACCATGTGGTCAGATGGTTGAAATGGGCAGCTCCTATGGACTGCTATCGCTGTGCCCTTATATTTAGGTGTGGGAGAGTTACTGAGATACCATTGCGAAAACAGGTGGCTGGGCAGCTTAGGAAGCGAGGAGGCAGTAAAATGGGTCTCTTGCAGAAAGAGTACCTGGGCCCCCAACCTCTTAAGTTCTAACCAGAGCCTGTTCCGCTTGCTGGGAGAGCACAGCCCACGTACATTATATGACACTACCTTAATCGTTGCCATGAGACGGTAGCAGGGGTGGTCCAGGCGTCAGTCCCCAGTCCATTGAAGTCAGCGAGAGCCGGTCCATCCTCCAGATACAGAGAAAGAGCTAGAGATAAGAGATCAGAAAAGAGAGAAGGGGAGAGGAGCAGAGGGGAAGGCGGGGAGAGAAGAAAAAAAATTATAGGTAAAACATACATTTCACAAGGCACATGAAACATTAAATGGGGCCCCTCAACCGCCTCTAAGGCGACAGAGGGATGAGCCCCTAACTGTTCGCCTAACCCAGGGGGCCCATCCGATATGTGGAGGCTACCTGGGTGAGGCGAAGTGCCCAAATCTGGGCTAACACCCAAAAAGGGTAGTCCTACGTGGGGGAAGTGATCGGTCATGGAAAGCCAGGTGTTTCCAACTCCCCACACACAGAAAGAAAAAACGGAAGGCAACCTATATCCGGGGGAACAACGGCCCAGCAAAATCTTAAAGTGTCCCTGAGCAAAACAACAAAAGAAAAAAGGGGGAACCCCGGGTTGCGTGGCAGAATAAAAGGGTCCAAAACTATTGTAACAAAGGGGCGATAAAAGAACACCAAGATAGAAAAATAGTGGAACCCTGAGAGGCAAAAATGGGACGGAAGTCTCCATACAGAGCAACAGGCTTCAGGCAGGAGAGTCAGTTTTGAGCCGCATCAATGTAAATGGTTCAGCCGGAGCCCAGATCTTCCTTAGGGATATAATTGCGGCATTTTCCCTCCCAGATTGCGTGGAGCTTTCAAAAGTCATTCCTGAGGAGATCCAGAGGGGGAAGGCCTACTTCTAAACGGCGCCTCAATCTCCCATCAAAGATCCAGGCCGCACTGCCGTCGAGGACGACCTTTTGCGACCCCGGGATCGCCGAACCTGCTGCCAGGGCTGAGGCACCGCCACCATCGGGATGCCCGAGTTGAGCCTCCAATCCGGAAAGTCCACCGGGGCCAGTTGTAGCTGCGATAGAAAGCGCGGGAGGTCATCTTTTTTGCGTAAAATGGCGGATTTGCCATCCCTGCTGGCCTGCAAAACGAAGGGGAATCCCCACCTATAGGTGGCATTAGCCGAACGCAGGGATTCAAGGAGGGGGCCCAAGGCTCTGCGCTGCATCAGAGTGCGGCGTGACAGATCTTGATAGAAGAACAGGCGTGCTCCATCAAAGTCAAAGAAGGGGCGATTACGCATCCGCTGCATGAGTTGTTCCTTGACAGTATACCTGTGTAGCTTGCAAATTATATCACGCGGGTTCTCCGCATCCTGTGAGGGGGGCCTCAGGGCCCTGTGCGCTCTATCAATTTCCACAGTCTCAGTGGGTGAGAGACCCAGCAGCTCCTTAAAAATACCCTGTAGCGTGGGGACAATGTCCCTGGCCCCCGTGGCCTCAGGCAGGCCCCTGATGCGTATATTGGACCTCCTGCTGCGGTTCTCATAATCATCTAGTTGTGAAATGAGGCTTTCAATATGATTGTCCTGAGCAGTGCATCTATCCCTTAACTGGGCAACTGTAGGTAAAGCCTCCTCCACTAATTGCTCCAGGGCCTCCAATCTTGTGCCCAACTGAGTGGTGTCTGCCTTTAGCTGGTCAATGTCCTGTTTAAAGGCCCTCTCTACTCTGGTCACAAAGCGATCCAGGTCCTCCTTGGTGGGAAGGGACAGGAGATGCTGCCGTAGGTCCCTATCCCCCTGCAAGTCTGTGATGTCAGGGCCCTGACCCGTTGAAGCTGAGGAGACCGGGGACACAGGGGGGGTCGGGTCCCTTACCAGAGTCAGCGTCTGTATGGGAGAACCTCCGTGCTGCGGCGGTGTAGTAGGCCTCGGCGCGTGTCTCAGCCCAGCATCTGCGCCTTTGCTTTTCCCGGGCGCCATCTTGGATGTCCCAGCGCTCGGCTGCGTGCCTCCGCCGAAATAGGCGTTTATGGTTCCGAATCCGGGCTGCGAGACTGTCCTGGTCCTGGAGGAGGCTCTCCGGTTCTGGGACATGCCTTTGGCTGCCAATTTTGTGCCGCGGAACTGCCGGATTGAGCTGAAGTAGCGTCGGTGTGTGAGGAGCTCTGGAAGTCTGCTGCCTCACTCGGCCATGTCCAAGCCACGCCCCCTTTAAATGTTTTTTTAATGCAGAAGTTTAATTCTGCTTTAATCTAAGCAATCTTGAAGTTTATAAACTTGCTTTGTGAAGATTCTCACACATTTCCTTCATTGAATTCTGTGACCTGTAGTCACTGTGCCCTGCTGTGTCATATATTTCACATCCTGCCTTCATAATTATATTGTGCAGGTGGGGGGGGGTTAGAAAGGAGGAGTTTCATGGGGTGGAGTCAGTAAAGGAATCTCTGATTGCAGGCAACAAGGTACCAAGGTAACAAGGATACGCTATCTTTAGAAATGGAAAGTAAACAGTAGAGGAGAAGTTTCAAAACATGCAGGAAATCCACACATGTGCAATACCTTTCTATCCGAATGTAAATTTGGACACATTTTGTAAATAATAAAGAATTTTGTTGAAATTTGTTTAATTTTGTTTTGTATACTGGTTTTCTAACGAATTCAAAATTTTCATAACGATTTGTATTCGGATCTATTAAAATTTGATCAACTGATTTGAATTCTGTGTGAAAAATAGCTGGTTGTCAATGAGCAGGCCAGGAAGCTTGCTGTCAGCGGGCTTCCCTGATGAGAGCTGAAATGTAAGCAAAAGAATGCCATCTGGTATGGATTTCAAGGGGAACTCCATGACAACATTTTAAGGAAAAACAGTGTGGGGTCCCCCCAAAATCCAGACTAAACCCTTAACCGAGCATGCATCCTGGCAGGCCAGAAAACAGGGGAAAGAGCAAGCGGCACGCCCCCTCCTAAACTATACCAGGCCACATGCCCTCAACATGGGGGGTATGCTTTGGGGCAGGGGGGACTCTGCCCCTCCATCCCAAAGTACCTTGTCTTGTCAATGGGGGTCTGCAAGCTGGGGGCTTATTGGACTTAATCTGAAAGCCCCCTTTAACCACTTGCCAAGCACACTATAGCTATAAGTAGTATGATGCCTGTGTACTCTGTCCACTATTATACTTGAATGAATGAAAAACGTATAAAGCGCGGCGCATGCGAACTGAATCGCTTCTGGGCGCTAGTTGTTCGTGTCTCATGACATCAAAAGAGCAGAGTTTTGATCTGTCTTCTGAAAGTCAGGTGGTTTTCCTCCAACCGAATGCTGGTTGGTAAAGCGTTCCATAGTCTAGGACCCTGAAAAGCAAACCTTCTTTCTCCTTTGGACTTGTATTTGGTTTTTGGTACCCTGACCAGATTTTGGTCGGTGGATCGCAGAACGCGATTCGAATTGTGAGGTTCTATCTTGTCGCAAAGATATTGCGGAGCCTTCCCATGGATGCACTTATGTGTCAGGCAGAGTGCTTTAAATGCAATTCTGTCTTTTACTGGCAGCCAGTGAAGGGTTCTCAACGAAGGTGAGATTGATTCCCATTTTTTTTTCCCAGTCACCAGTCTGGCGGCCGTATTCTGAACGACTTGCAGACGGGAGATTTGGTACTTTGGGAGTCCGAGGTACAGGGCATTAGCATAGTCCAGTCTGGAATTCACGATTGTTCCCACCACGACTGCTACGTCTTCTTTGGGGATAAATGGAATAAGTCTGCGTAGTAGGCGCAACAGATGGTGCGCTCCGCTGACTACTGACCCTATTTGTGCGTCCATTGTCATGAAGGTGTCGAAGATGACCCCGAGACTTTTGACTTTGGAGCTAGGGGTGATGATTTGGCCCAGAATGGGCGGGGGTGTCCAGGTTGTTGCCAGTTGACTCTTTCGGCTGGCGTGAAACATAAGGAGTTCTGTTTTTGAACTGTTGAGTTTAAGATAACTCTTAGTCATCCAGTTTTCTATCAAAGAGAGACATTTCTCTAAACTGGGATGATGATCCTTTTTGTTGCAGATGCGAAAATACAGTTGCATATCGTCTGCATAAGAGTGATAGAGTAGTTCTTGGCTACTGATAATATCAAAGAGAGGGCGAAGATAGATGTTGAAAAGCACCGGTGACAGGGGGGATCCTTGGGGGACTCCACATGACACCGTGCGCTTTTCCGACGTGAAACAACCCAATTTAACCGTTTGTGATCGGTTTTCAAGAAAGGAAGAAAACCATGGTAAATCACCTTCTGCGACTTCTGCTACCTTGGCTAGTCGCATCAGTAACAGTTTGTGGTCTACCGTGTCAAAGGCTGCGCTTAGGTCCAGCAGAACCAGGAGACAAGATTCTCCTTCGTCTGCGGCCTCGAGGGCATCGTCCCATATTTTGAGTAAGGCTGTTTCTGTCCCGTGTCCGGGACGGAAGCCTGATTGTAATGGATCCAGTAGATTGTGGGTATCTAGATGCTGTTGCAGCTGTTGTACCACTACTTTCTCCATTATCTTGGAGAGAACATTTAGGCCTGTTATGGGACGGCGGTGAGTTGGGTCCTTGGGATCCAGGTTAGGTTTTTTCAAGATGGGCTGGATTGTGCCCTCTTTCAACAGGGATGGTACTGTGCCTTCCTTAAATGACTGGTTTATAAGCTGTGTGATGGGTGGTGCCAGGATGTCGGCACATTCCTTCAGCAGTTTGGTGGGGATGATATCATTGGGCGATGTGCTGTTCCGCAAAGCACCAATGATATTTTTTGTGGTATCGATGGAGATCGGTTCCAGAGTGAACTTTGTTGATTGTAGAGCGTTTCTGTGGGTGTTTTGTGGTTGATTGACGGTGGGGTTGAGGGGGGTATTGTTTTGCATGATGCTTTCCCGGATTCTTTCAATTTTGTTGATGAAGAAATCCGATAGTTCATTGCAGAACTCTTGGGTGTCTGAGTTGGGGACTTCAAGACATCCTGGATTCATGGTCTGGGTGACCACCTTGAAGAGTTTGCGGGGGCGGTTTAGGGCGCTGTTAATCGCCATAGAAAAATTATGTTTCTTGGCTTTGAAGATTTCTTTATGATATCGTGTTGTTATTGCCTTGTAGATGATGAGGTTATCCTCTGCAGGACTTCTTTTCCAGGCGGCTTCCGCCCTTCTGCGCTCTTGCTTCAGAAGCGACAGCTGGTTGTTGAACCAGCCGGACTTTCTTTTTCGGATGCAGGCTTTGCGTTTCGGTGCTACTAAATCGGCTGACTGTAGCAGGGCTGCGTTTATGGCATCCAGTGTATCTGCGGCTGTTTGATGTGGATGGATTGTTTTGATTCTGTTTCCCAAGGTAGATTTGAAGAGTTCCGAATGGAGCTTCTTCTGAGATCTAGCCCAGTGTATTGTCACCGGCTTGGGTGCTTTTATCACTGGGGGAATTTTGGAGATTATGAAATTAATTGCATGGTGGTCTGTCCATGGCAATGGTTCATTTTCTAAAATGCTTATTTTCAGATTTTGTCTGAAAATTAGGTCGAGTGTGTGACCTGAAGCATGTGTTGGCCCGCATATAAGTTGCTGTAGCCCTAATCCCTACGTGTGTATTAATATTTACTGTCTATGTATTGTTTCAATTGGCAATTGTTGGTGTTATGTATGTAACATTTTTAACATTTTTACTCTACGCATGTAAACAATTTTACTTGAATAAATTATATACTATACAATTACTGTTATTTTTACTGGCGGAAACGTTACCCACTTCATATAAAGTCCCGGGGCGAATCCTTTTGTTTTGACTTTTAGCCCACACACGATCATTTTTTACAACCCGAAAAAGACATCTTTTAAAACGACGTTAAAAAATGCAGCATGTTTAAAAAAAAAATGTCGTTTTTCAGAAGCCGAAATATGATGTGAAGCCCACACATGGTAATTTTAAATTACGTTTTTAAAAACGTCGTTTTTTTCATGCCGAAAAATAATCGTGTGTATGCGGCATTAGTGACTCATAAACCTCCTAGTTGCATTATATGTATGGAATCTCTCCACCCTTCATGATTTCAGATCTATTTGTATGTCTGTAAATTTTGTTTCTTTATCCTAATAAAATCAGATTGAACAAAATAATATATTGTTAGTTTTTCTAAGGAATGGTTTAACTGAGTATTGCTTACCCTAATCCACAGTTCCACAGTCTTTTTTCAAGTGGGTTCCAACTGTGACTAACAGCCCTTGAAGCCCCCTTTTCTTGCTGGTCTCTGCTTGATCTCATCACCACACTTCTCACTGACATCATCACGTAGAATGCAAGACCAGCAGCAACTTCTGCATTGTACATGATGGCACAGGAGTGCCTGCCCACATCCAGCCTTGGGGAGAAATGGCCTGTGGTGAGGCAAGCATGGGAAAATCCACTAGAAAAGCAAGCACTATATATTTTTTTTTATCGGCTGGGGAGGACCATTTTTTTTGTTCTGCCTGGAGTTCTTCCACTTTCTGATATATGGATGCATCTAGGACTTCTGTACCAAACTACAGCACCTGATCGGGTAAACATTCCCAAAAGACAACACTAGGACAGATGTGGATTAAGACAGAATAGGGTCCAAAGCAGGGTAACTTTGTCCCTACCCTTATTCCTTTGATTGACATTGATCAGGATTTCAACAGGCACTGGGAGGCCACCCTCTTGTGCATTGACTATACTTGCTCCTGCTTAGGTTGCCTTATTTATGATTTGGCTGTGCATCAAGACTAACCAGAGCCATGAGACAGAGAGTAGTCAAGTGTCACACCCTGGACAAACAGAAAAGGTACAGGAGAGGACACATATGAGTTATGCCCCGTACACACTATTGGGTTTTCCAACAGGAAAACTGCAAGGAGAGCTTTTGGCTGGGAATCCCGGCCTTGTGTATGCTCCCTGGAATTTTTTCCGACAGGAAAACTGCCAAACCCGCCGGACAAAAAAAAGAGAACAAGCTCTCTTTTTTCCCTGCCAGGAATTCCGACTGACTTTTTACCGTCAGAAAACCCGGCCGATAATGATATCACAGGTGCCTGCCTCGGCTCGCCTCCGCATATGATCAACACTGAAGCATCACAGAAATCCGGCTAACGTTGGACTGTAACACCATTCTAGGAGAACTGGTGCCAGAGAATTATTGCATTCTAACAGAAAACAGAGTGGGGCAAAGAGGAGGAGGCCTAGCGGTGATCCACAAGGCTCACCTCTCGCTCACTAAACCAGATATACAGAACTCACTACCATTCATGGAAACCCTCACTCTGCAACTGCAAACAAATCCCCAGGACACCATTCACATACTTCTCTGCTATAGACCACCTGGACCAAAAATGCAGATCCTCACATCACTGACAGAATTCATCTCTACCTATACCTTAAACATCAAACATCTCCTACTACTCTGTGACTTCAACCTCTGGGCAAACTCCTCACAGGACCCCGTCGCCGACGCCTGCATTGACCACTTGGAAGGATTAGGTCTGCAGCAACTTGTATGCGGGCTCACTCATGTCTCAGGTCACACGCTAGATCTTATCTTCAAACAAGATCTGGATATTAACACACTGGGAAATCAGCCCCTACCATGGACAGATCACCATGCAATAAACTTCAAAATCACGACAAACACTTACGTAAAAAAATCAAAAAACCCGTCAACAACACACTGGACAAGATCCCAGAAGAAGATCCACTCAGAACTCTTTAAAACTACATTATTGGACAAAATAAAAACAATAGAACAACATCAAACTACAGCGGAAACACTCAACTCTATCAACAAAGCCCTACTACAGACAGCAGACATAGTAGCTCCAAAACGCAGAACGCTCATCCGAGAAAACAACTCGGGTTGGTTTAACGACAAGCTTACGTTGTTAAAGCAAGAACGCAGAAGAGCGGAAGCAGCTTGGAGAAGAAGCTCAACAGAGAAAAACCACATAACTTATAAAATAATTACTTTAAAGCAAAAATAGATCACTTTGTCGCCCAGACCATAGAGGCCTAGAGGCTCCAAATTTCGATTTGCAAGAGTTTTGCAACTAATTATCTGATTATTCCATCAACAAAATTGAAAAAATCTGTGAAATTATTCAGCAAAAGAGAACTTCCACCAACTCCCCTCTAAATAAAAAAGGCAATATGCATGCAAATATGCCTCAATTAACTAAATTCACACTAAAGCCAATCTCCATCGACACCACCAAAAATATCATTGGTACCCTGCGAGACAGCACAGCGCCTAACGATATCATCCCCACCAAACTCTTAAAAGAATGTGCCGATATTGTGGCACCGGCCATCACGCACCTCATAAACCAATCATTTAACCACGTAAGCCCCAGACCATATTGCTGGTCAATGACCGGGCCACTTTTTGCGATTCGGCACTGCGTCGCTTTAACTGACAATTGCGCGGTCGTGCGACGTGGCTCCCAAACAAAATTGGTGTCCTTTTTTTCCCACAAATAGAGATTTCTTTTGGTGGTATTTGATCACCTCTGCGGTTTTTAGTTTTTGCGCTATAAACAAAAATAGAGCGACAATTTTGAAAAAAAATTATATTTTTTACTTTTTGCTAAAATAAATATCCCCCAAAAATATATATATATAAAAAAAATGTCCTCAGTTTAGGCCGATACGTATTCTTCTACATATTTTTCAGTGCTATAAAAATGCATTGACTACTATAAAAATGACACTGGCAGGGAAGGGGTTAACACTAGGGGGCGAGGAAGGGGTTAAGTATGTTCCCTGGGTGTGTTCTAACTGAAGGGGGGGTGGACTGACTTGGGGAAATGACTGATCGCTGTTCATACATTGTATGAACAGACAATCAGGCATTTCTCCCCCTGACAGGACCGGGAGCTGTCAGGGGGAGCTGACAGCGTGCCCCTATTGGCTGAACGGCGAGATGACGTAGATCTACGTGATCTCGCCCAGCAGAGCCGACCTGCCGCCCTATAACTGCGGCGGCTGGTTGGCAAGTAGTTAAGGAAGGCATGGTGCCGACCCCACTGAAACAGGGTATAATTAAACCCATTTAAAAAAAACACTCTTGACCCCTAAGACCCAAACCATCGTCGACCCATAACAGGCCTAAACATTCTCTCCAAGCTAATGGAGAAAGTAGTAGTGCAACAGCTACAACATCATTTAGACACCCACAAACTACTGGATCCACTTCAATCGGGTTTCCGCCCTGGTCACGGGATGGAAACAGCACTTCTCAAAATATGGGATGACGCTCTGCAGATGAAGGAGAATCTTGTCTTCTGGTTCTGTTGGACCTAAGCGCATCTTTTGATACAGTAGATCACAAATTACTGCTGACTCGGCTAGCAGAAGTAGCTGGAGTGGCAGGCTCGGATTTACCCTGGTTCTCCTCCTTTCTGGAAAACTGATCACAAATAGTGAAACTTGGTCATTTCACTTCCGAAAAATGCACGGTGTCATGCGGAGTCCCTCAGGGGTCTCCCTTATCACCCGTGCTATTCAATATCTATCTTCGCCCTCTTCTCAAAATCATCAGTAACCAGAATTTACTCTACCATTCCTAAGTGGATGACACCCAACTCTACTTTTGCATCAGCAACAAAAAGGATCATTATCTCAGACCAGAGAAATGTCTTACTCTGATAGAAAATTGGATGACAGAGAGTTATCTTAAACTTAATGGCTCAAAAGCAGAACTTCTTCTGCTCAATGCCAGCCGAAAGAGACTTGCCACTACAACATGGAAACCCCCCCCCCCCCCCGCCCATTTTGGGACAAACCATCATCCCTAGCACCAAAGTCAAAAGTCTCTGAGTCACTTTTGACTCCCAAATGACAATGGATGCACAAATAAGTTCAGTAGTCAGCGGATCCCACCATCTACTGCACCTTCTACACAGACTAACTCCCTTTATCCCAAAAGAAGACATAGCAGTCGTGGTAGGAACAATAATCAATTCCAGACTCGACTATGCAAACGCACTTTACCTAGGTCTCCTAAAGTACCAAATCGCTTGTCTACAAGTTGTCCAGAATACGGCGGCACATCTTGTAACAGGTAAAAAACCCTAGGAATCAATCTCACCCTCCCTGAGATCTCTTCACTGGTTACCAGTAAAAGACAGAATAACATTTAAGGCACTATGCCTAACACACAAATGTGTACAAGGCAGTGCCCCCCAATATCTATGTGAAAAATTAAAATCCCACAACCCTGATCGCGTTTTCCGTTCTACCAACCAAAATCTACTCCAGATACCTAAGGCATGATACAAGTCCAAAGGAGAACGAAGATATGCCATCCAAGGACCTAGACTATGGAACGCTTTACCAACCAGCATCCGAACGGAAGTGAATCACCAGGCCTTCAGAAAAAAAACCATCTATTCTGAAGGCAACGTATAGGAGGAAATGGATACCAAGCACCCTGAGGCGACTCAGTTCGCATGTGTTGCGCTATATAAGTTTTTCATTCATTCATTCAAGAAATGGCAGCACTCCAAGATCCATCAAAATTCTTATTTAATAGGCGAACATCCCAAGTGTTACAGACAGTTCAAATGGTAGACGCGTTTTTACACAAAGATGTGCTTATTCAATAATGAATAAGCACATCTTTGTGTAAAACGCGTCTACCATTTGAACTGTCTGTAACACTTGGGATGTTCGCCTATTAAATAAGAATTTTGATAGATCTTGGAGTGCTGCCATTTCTTCAGGGAAAACCAATCATCTGTATGGGAAAAAGTAGAGAGCAGGTTCTCGGTTTTCCCCTCGGGATTTCCGACGGACCTTTTCCAGTCAGGAATCCCGATCGTGTGTACTAGGCATTAGAGTTTTGAGGCAGGTCAAATTTGCAGTAGTCAATGGTCACACCCCGGACAAACAGAAAAAGTACAGGAGAGGACACATATGAGTTAGAGTTTTGAGGCAGGTCAAAGGTCAAATTTGGTAGGCCAGTCAGTCTGTGCCTTAGAACAAATCACAGACAGATAGCAAATCCATAAACAAAGTCATGCTCAGTGCAAGTGGAGTACTCTTTGACCCCTTTCACACTGGAGCGTTTTTACAGCATTTTAGCGTTAAAAATAGCGCTCTTAAAACGCTCATAAAACGCTCTCCATGCATCTCAATGGACCTTTTCAAACTGAGGCCTTGCGCTGGCGGGGCGTTGAGAAAAGTCCTGCAAGCAGCATCTTTGGAGCAGCTTTTGGGTGCTGAAAAAAAATGCTCCAAAAATGCCCCTCTTCATTGAAATGAATCGAAAGCGCTGTAAAAACGCCTGAAAATGTAAACATGCAAGCAAAAAAAAAAAAGAGCATCTACAACAGCAGGACTGAACTTGCCCATGCTTCAATAACACTGGAAAAATGCTGTTAAAACGCCTGCAGCGCTGCGTTAATTTTACCGCTAGCGCCCTAAAAACACGGTAAAAACGTGGTAATAGCGCTAAAGACGTTTTAGGGCATTTTTGCAGCGCCTCAGTGTGAAAGGGCTTTTTATGTTTGAATAAAGGTAAAGTCTGTAACAAATACAGAAGCCAGAACAATCCTCCTATTTGATAGCAAACTCTATTACATTCAACTGTCCACAAGCCTGAAATGTCCTTAACTGCTTGCCGACCAGCCGCCGCAGTTCTATGTCGGCAGGTCGGCTCCCCTGCGCGAGAGCCCATAGTATAACGTCGGCTCTAAAAGCGGCCACTAGGGGCGTGTGCGCGTGCCCGGCGGGCACGATCGCCGCCGGGCACACGCGATCACTCGTTACAGAGCGAGGACTGGGAGCTGTGTGTGTAAACACACAGCTCCCGGTCCTGTCAGGAAGAGAAATGCTGATCTTCTGTTCATACAATGTATGAACAGAAGATCAGTCATTTCCCAATGTTAGTCCACCCCCCGTACAGTTAGAACACACCCAGGGAACATACTTAACCCCTTCCCCGCCCCCTAGTGTTAACCCCTTCACTGCCAGTGGCATTTTTTATAGTAATCCAATGCATTTTTATAGCACTGATCGCTATAAAAATGCCAATGGTCCCAAAAATGTGTCAAAAGTGTCCGAAGTGTCCGCCATAATGTCGCAGTACCGAAAGAAAAAAAATCGCTGATCGGCGCCATTACTAGAAAAAAAAAAATATTAATAAAAATGCCATAAAAATACCCCCTAGTTTGTAAACGCTATAACTTTTGCGCAAACCAATCAATAAACGCTTATTGCGATTTTTTTTTATGAAAAATATGTAGAAGAATATGTATCGGGCTAAACTGAGGAAAAAAATCGTTTTTTTTATATATTTTTGGGTGATATTTATTATAGCAAAAAGTAAAAAATATATATTTTTTTCAAAATTTACGCTATATTTTTGTTTATAGCGCAATAACTAAAAAACACAGAGGTGATCAAATACCACCAAAAGAAAGCTCTATTTGTGGGGGAAAAAGGACGCCAATTTTGTTTGGGAGCCATGTCGCACGACCGCGCAATTGTCAGTTAAAGCGACGCAGTGCCGAATCGCAAAAAGTGCTCTGGTCTTTGACCAGCAATATGGTCCGGGGGTTAAGTGGTTAAAAAGCTCAACTGGCCAAACTAATATCTTGGACGTTTTGAGTGAAGCAACTTTTAAATTATAAGAAAGTAGACTGAAAAAGTCTGACTTTATTTCAATAAACAATTTCTAAGAATCTCCAAATACAGCAAAACGCTATTTAATCTGAGCTTTAAAGCAAACAAATTAACAGCTTTCATATACTGCAAGCAGTCTTTAAGCTTTTTTGTAAAAAAGAAAAAAAAAAAAGAAAATACTTTTTTGACATCTCTTCTTTACAGGAGGAAGTTTCAGATTTCTTTAGGAGTCCGTGAAGTTAGATCAAAAACATTTCTCAGGACTTTATTAAAAAAAAAAAAAAAAAGGAGCTTCAAGTTTAAACCACATTTACCGGTGAACTCCCTGTTTTTTTAGCCAACTCTGTCTGCTTTGCTTCTCGCCAGCCTAAAAGGTGATGAAAAATATTGCAGAATATTCTGTAAGTACACAGTTTTTTTCACCCTATTAAAATAAATATGTTGTAAATTTTTCAAAAGGTGATGCTTCCAATCCCCAAAATAAAATCACTTTGTTCAATATGAATGACGTAAATGAACAACATAAAACGAGCCTCATTTGTAAGGTAGTAAAGATTTTGCCATGAAAAATGATGGGTTGGGTTTTGGTTTCTTGAAGAAGGGATGTCTTTATGTTTTTCACTTTGAAACGAAGGTTCACCGGATGGAATCAATTAAATATATGATGTTTCAGAAGACAGCCCTCAAAGAGTTTAAGTTTGCATTGACAGAAAAATGTAAAATAACACATTACGAGGTATGACCTTGGTGTTTACATGACCTCGTACAGAGAAACTAGGCAAAAAGTTGAAGTGAACTTTGTTTTATAGGTTTGGATACAGCAGAAAGGAGTTAGAATTACTGTCAAAATTGTATTCCTTTCATGTCCCTTCTTTTTTTTTTTTTCTGGTGACAATTGCCATTGGGACCCAAAGGTGAAAAGAAAAACAAAAAAAAAAATCGTAATTGTCACCAGAACAGGAGGTGAGGGGAAATTCTTCAATGGGGACATCTATTCTGGTGACACTTGTCTAGGAGGAAACTTCCCTTACTTTGGAGAACTTTTCTCTCACTTCCTGTTGTGTCTACAGAAGAAATCCCCCCCATGGCATATGGCAAACAGATCCAATTGCCTCTCGGGGGATCAGGAAGGATTTTTTCCCCCCTTTTGTAGCAAATTAGATCTTGCTTTGCGTTTTTTTTTTACTTCCTCTGGATCAACTAGTGGCGGCTGGTGCTCAAAATTTTTGGGGGGGCTCAAATGAAAAAAAAAAAAAAAAACAATTGCAGCCTCAATGTGCCATCAATTCTCACCACTGTGCCATGCCATCAAATGCAGCCACTGTGCCATGCCATCAAACACAACCACTGTGCCATGCCATCAAATGCAGTCACTGTGCCATGCCATCAAACGCAGCCACTGTGCCATTAATTGTCACCACTGTGCCATGCCATCAAACACAGCCACTGTGCCATCAATTGTCACCACTGTGCCATGCCATCAAACGCAACCACTGTGCCATGCCATCAAATGCAGTCATTGTGCCATGCCATCAAACGCAGCCACTGTGCCATCAATTGTCACCACTATACCATGCCATCAATTGTCACCACTGTGCCCATCAATTGTCGCCACTGTGCCATCAATTGTTACCACTGTGCCCATCAATTGTTACCACTGTGCCATCAATTGTTACCACTGTGCCATCAATTGTTACCACTGTGCCATGATTGCCATCAATTATTACCACTGTCACTGTGCCCATCAATTGTCGCCACTGTGCCCCGCAATTGTCGCCAATGTGCTCAGTAAAATGCTGCTACTGTGACCTGTATGTGCCATTAATTGTTACCACTGTGCCCAGCAGGCCAGCAATTGTAGCCACTGTGCCCCGCAATTGTCGCCACTGTGCCCAGTTAAATGCTGCCATTGTGACCTGTAAAATGCCCCTGAACCCCCCCCCCCCGCCTGGCACTTACCTTTCCCGGGTCAGCCATCCTCCTTCCACGTCCCTCGATGTCTTCTCCCGCCCTCGATGACGCTTCAGCCAATCAGGTTACCGATAACCAGAACCGGTGAACCTGATTGGCCGAGACGCCTGTCAGTCTTATCCAAGGAACGCACCGCCGGTACGTCCCGAGGATAAGCATTCAGGAAGCTGACTACAGCCTGAGGGCTGTACTCGGAAAGCCGATCAGAGCCGCTGGCTCTGATAGGCACTTCCACACAGCCAACCAGCTGCCGTTATTCAGATGGACGGCGCTCAGCATCCGGCCATCTGAATAGTGGGTGGCAGGGGCGAAAATAAATAGATTCATGCAATACATGAATCTATGTATTTCAGTGGCTGTAGAGGGGGCGGCGCTCCAACGCCCTCTATGGACGAACAGCCACTGGGATCAACTGTGTGTGTATAGGATTGTGTATATAGGATTGTAAAAACATTTTTTTTTGTTTTGCCCTTTTTTTGGTTGAACTGGATGGACTTTTCAACCAAACTAATTATGTAACTATGAAACTTGTAGTCATAGTCAGGCATAAGAGCACTGTGAACTGCCTGCTGAACCTGGCTACCTCGAATCCCTTACCACTCTTTTAAAAACTAGAAAAAAAGATTGGACTGGAGTTATATTTTGAACAAAAATAAGTTTACTTAGACTTTAGCACAGCTCTAGTGTTTTTTCTGGATAGCATTAGCAGCTGACTGTTTGTATTACATGATATAAAACCAAAGATTTGTTTTTCATTTTGGATAGAGTAGAGACTGGGTAAAACAAGTTTTTCCTGGATCAGATTTACCTCTAAATCAGGGGTGCACAACCAGTGGCCCGGGGCCACATGTGGACCACAGAGCCCTCTGATGTGGCCTGCGACCTCCTACTCTGGGATGGAATAGAATAAAATACTGCTAAAATCACAGTGTATATAAGGGCACCTTCAGTGGTTACTGGGCTGCTTTCAAACTGGTCTGCAGGTGCAGAGCAGTTTACCTGCACTGAGCCATAGACTTCTGTTATTACCTGCGAGTTTGGTGAGCTTTCTGAAAGTGCACCAAGCCTGCAGAATATAATAGAAGTCTATTGCAAAGTGCAGGAAAGCCAAAAGATACACTGTGTTGCGGGTAAACCACAGCGCATCAGTGTGAAAGCAGCCTTGGGCCACTTCCACGCGGTCTGTCCAATCAATTGGACCCGCCAATCACCTCTAAAGTAGTATCAGACATAGTGTAAACTGACTTGAGTTCTACCTCCAATACGATCTGCTAAAAAATACTGTGGGCTGCGTCCCTGTCCGCTCTGCATATGCAGAGCCCGCGACGGCCAGCGGTGGCCCGTGGGCCGCAAGTCAGGTCTCTGTAATGTAGGGGGGTCTGTATGGGCTGTTTTGTAGAGGGGGATGTATTTTAGGGGGGGTCTGTATTGTAGAGAGGGTCTGTAATGTAGGGGGGTCTGTATTGTAGAGGGGGTCTGTACTGTAGGGAGGGGGTCTGTACTGTAGGGAGGGGGTCTGTACTGTAGGGAGGTCTGTGTAACATGCAGGGGGTCCAGAACTGTTAGGGGGGTGTCTGTGTAACAAACTGTGGGGGGCTGTGTAATGTAAAGGGGTCCAGAGGTGCGGTGCTATGTAATGTAAAGGAGTCCAGAGGTGCAGGGTGCTGTGTAATGTAAAAGGGTCCAGAGGTGCAAAGTGCTGTGTAATATAAAGGGGTCCAGAGGTGCAGGGTGCTGTGTAATATAAAGGGTTCCAGAGGTGCAGGGTGCTGTGTAATGTAAAGGGGCCCAGAGGTGCAGGGTGCTGTGTAATGTAAAAGGGTCCAGATGTGCAGTGCTATGTAATGTAAAGAGGTCCAGGGTGCTGTGTAATGTAAAGGGGTCCAGAGGTACAAGTTGCTGGAACCCCTCATCTCATCATTAACTGCCGCAGCCGCGAATACAAACGCGCATGCTCAGAAGCAAAGACCAGCCGGAAGCGTTCTGTCTGGTAGAACTAGCGTTCATATTTGAAAGAGCACATTCGTGACGCGGCAAGTTCTATAATCAAGAAAAGCAGCACACATTCTCTTCTTCTTTATATTGTGATAATACTAAAAGCTGCTTTGCTGGTGATACTGACGGAGTAAAAACAAATGTCTTTACTTTGGATTAGTGTATTTTGGTTATATGAATCAAACATATTTCTATATTTTTTTGTGGGTCAAGTTAGCACAACCCCATTGCGCAACATGTATGCTTGATGAACGGACGTTCAGAAACGAACAAAATTGCACGAAACTAAAAATCGCGAATGCACACAGACGAAACCTCTACTAACTCTTGATTAGCAGAAGGAGCCGAAAGGGTGACACCGGAGAATTGAACTTCCTCTTTTAACCACTTCCATACCAGACACTTACGCACCTTCCCGCCCAAGCCAATTTTCAGCTTTCAGCACTGTCGCACTTTGAATGGCAATTGCGCGGTCGTGCGACGTGGCTCCCAAACAAAATTGGCATCCTTTTTTCCCCACAAATAGAGCTTACTTTTGGTGGTATTTGATCACCTCTGCGATTTTTTTTTGTGCAACAACTAAAAAAAGACTGAAAATTTTGAATAAAAAATACGTTTTTATTTTTTTCTGTAATTTTTTTTGTAAATAAGTAAGTTTTCTCTTTCAATTACAGGCACTGATATGGCGGCACTGATGGGCACCGATGAGATGGCACTGATGGACATCGATGAGGTAGTACTGACGGGCACAGATGAGGTGGCACTGATTGGCGGCGCGGGTATGCGGCACTGATGGGCACTCATAGGCGGCACTGATGGGCACACATAGGCGGCACTGATGGGCACACATAGGCGGCACTGATGGGCACTCATGGGCGGCACTGGGCACTCATAGGCGGCACATATGGGCACTCATGGGCGGCACTTATGGGTGGCACTGATGGACACTTATGGGTGGCACAGATGGGCACTGATAGGTGGGCATGGATGGGCACTGTGGGGTGGCACTGATGGACACTGTGGGGTGGCACTGATGGACACTGGGGTGGCACTGATGGACACTGTGGGGCAGCACTGATCTACCCATGTTGCCAGTCAGTGCCCATTTGTGGGCACTGATTGGCATCTTTTTTATTTTTTAAAGCTTTTTTTTTTCCAGGAGTTTTTTTTTTTGCCCCCTTTTTTTTTTATTTGCCCTTCCCTGGTGGTCCAGGGTGGGCTTCCCTGGTGGTCCAGTGTGGCGATCCGAGGGGGGCTGCACTGATAAACAATTAGCGCGAACCCCCCCTGTCAGGAGAGCCGCCGATCGGCTCTCCTCTACTCGCGTCTGTCAGACGTGAGTGAGGAAGAGCCATCAACGGCTCTTCCTGTTTACATCGTGATCAGCCGTGACTGGACACGGCTGATCACGTGGTAAAGAGCCTCCACCGGAGGTTCTTTACCGAGATCGGAGATGCAGGGTGTCAGACTGACACCCCGCATCACCGATCGCTGCGCTGCGCGCCCCCACGGGCACGTGCGGCATGAAATCCTGCAGGACGTTCATGGACGTCCAGTCAGGATTTTAAAACCACTTCCCGGACGTAAATCGGCTATAGGCCGTGCGGGAAGTGGTTAAACTCTCGTCAGTACGTTGAAACGTCACTACGTTCGTTTTTGTTGCCGAAAAAGTCCGAGCGTGTGTATGCTATGGGTGTGACCGGACAACTCCCTTCGGACAAAAATCCAAGGGAAAGTTTGTTTGATGTCCGATCGTGTGTACGAGGCTTCAGGCCTCGTACACACGACCAGTTTCCTCGGCAGAATTCAGCTTCCGACCGAGTTTCTGGCTGAATTCTGCCGAGAAACCCGGCCGTGTGTACACTTTTGGCCGAGGAAGCCGACGAGGAGCTCGACGAGGAAATAGAGAACATGTTCTCTATTTCCTCGTTGTTCTATGGGAGCTCTCGGCCCGCCGAGCTCCTCGGCGGCTTCAGGGCTGAACTGGCCGAGGAACTCGATGTGTTTGGCACGTCGAGTTCCTCGGCCGTGTGTACGGGGCCTTAGTCTCACCATCAGGAATAAGCACTAAAAATAAATATATCTTTTCAATGCCAAAAAGCCTGCATTGAGAACTACTGCTCAGTGGCACCGAAAAGGAACATAGCGATTTTTATAAATAGACCCCTTTTTCTGTTTTGTTTCCATTACTTTTGTTGATACTTAAAAAAAAAATGACATTTGATGAAAAAAGGTGAAAATAAAGCAATCCAGAGGCAATGTAACAGTACTGAGTACAGTACATGACACATATAATAAATAATATAAATGATCTGCTTTTGACCTTGCAACCTCCGTTAAATAAACCACATCTGTTTTTTCATTGTAAAACTCTTGGCAAAGTGTGATCTTCACTGGTCTGACAGCTGCAGATACCATTTCTACACAAAGCATTTACTATGAAATATTCATCATCATGTACTAATAATATTAGGAGCAAATGGGTCGTGTACTTACAGGTGCTGAATGACTTTAGCAGCCATGCTTAGTTCACTATTTTTGTAATAATTATCATCAAACTAACTACATAGTGGAATTTAAAGGGAAACCTTATTGGTTTTTGGTCATCTATATTTAATTTTTTTTAAAGGTAAACCCTAAAATGAACACCACTTATTTCTTATTTTAACCACTTGTCTACCGCCCACCATCATATGACAGCGGAACAAAGACCCTCTCGTTCTGGGCGGACATCATATGACGTCGTGCCTTCCCGAGCCACTAGGGGGCGTGCATGCCGCGTCACTGGGAACCCGATGCGCGGGCACCAGCGATTTCTCAGTAACTGAGCAGGACCATGGATCTGTGTGTGTAAACACAGGGATCTACGTCCTGTCAGGGAGAGGAGACCGATGGTGTGTCCCTTGTACATAAGGACACCGATTGGTCACCTCCCCCAGTCAGTCCCCTCCCCCCACAGTAAGAATCACTCCCTAGGGAACACATTAACCCCTTGATCGCCCCCTAGTGTTAACCCCTCCCCTGGCAGTCATATTTATACAGCAATCAATGCATTTTTATAGCACGGATCGCTGTATAAATGTAAATGGTCCAAAAAATGTGTCAACAGTGTCCGATGTGTCCGCCGCAATATCAGAGTCGCGATAAAAATCGCAGATCGCCGCCATTACTAAATAAATAAATAATAAAAATGCTATAAATCTATCCCCTATTTTGTAGCCGCTATAAGATTTTGCGTAAACCAATCAATATACGCTTATTGCGATTTTTTTTACCAAAAATATATAGAAGAATACGTATCAGCCAAAACGGAGAAAAAAAAATGTAAAAAAAATAAAAATAATGGATATTTATTATACCAAAAAGTTAAAAATATTGGGCTGGATTCAGATACTTTGGAGTAGCTTTAGGTGGGGCGTAACGTATCTCAGATACGTTACGCTGCCCTAAATTAGGGCGCAAGTTCCGTATTCAGAAAGAACTTGCGCCCTTAGTTACGGCGGCGTAACGTATGTTGTCCGGCGTAAGCCCGCCTAATTCAAATGGGGATGATGTGGGCGTGTTTTATTTAAATGAATGGTGACCCCGCGTATTTGACGTATTTTTACGAACGGCGCATGCGGCGTTCGTGAAAAAATCCCAGTGTGCATGCTCGAAATTACGCCGCAAATCGTCATTGCTTTAGACGTGAATGTAACTTACGTACAGCCCTATTCACGAACGACTTACGCAAACGACGTAAAATTTTCAAAACTCAACGCGGGAACGACGTCCATACTTAACATTGGCTACGCCTCATATAGCAGGGGTAACTTTACGCCGGAAAAAGCCTAACGTAAACGACGTAAAAAAATGCGCCGGCCGGACGTACGTTTCTGAATCGGCGTATCTACCTAATTAGCATATTCATTGCGTAACTATACGGAAGCGCCACCTAGCGGCCAGCGTAAATATGCAGCCTAAGATACGACGGTGTAAGACACTTACCCCGGTCGGATCTCAGGGAAATTCTGGCGTATCTAGCTTTCTGAATACAGAGAGAAGATACGCCGGCACTTCGTAGCAAAAAAAATATAAACATTTGGGTACAGTGTTGCATGACTGCGCAATTGTCATTCAAAGTGTGACAGCGCTGAAAGCTGAAAAATGGCTTGGACAGGAAGGGGGTGAAAGTGCCCTGTAGGCAAGTTGTTAAATACACCTTTTGTTCTTCAATAAATACAAAAAATCCCTGTTAAGTCTTCCAGAAATCATGTAAGCTAACTTCCTGTGCTCTGTTCCTCTGCTGATCATTACAAGTTAATGTTGTTCCTAGCTCCATTCATAGTCTACACTACAGAGCACCCCTATATATCATGCAGAAGAGGAGAGAGGAAGGTATTCTGTAGTCCTGTCCTTGGGTGATAACAGAGCACCTCCATAGAGATAGTCTGGTGAGTGTGGGTTATCACCCTAGAACAAAAAATAAAACCAAAGAAGAAAAGCCTGAAAAAAGAAAACGAATACGGGCACCACACCTAAAGACTAGTAATCTGCAATATATTAAATTGTATTCTTGGGTTAAGAAAAGTTTTAAGTTACCAGGTTTAAAAACGTATGTTTTCTTGTCAAGGCTCATGGCTTTCTAAAGTTCCACTTTGTTCTGTAGTTTGAAAAAAATGTAGTCCTTCCTTTTTTGTTGCCT
This sequence comes from Rana temporaria, assembly GCF_905171775.1. Taxonomy (NCBI): domain Eukaryota; kingdom Metazoa; phylum Chordata; class Amphibia; order Anura; family Ranidae; genus Rana; species Rana temporaria. The sequence goes on from NC_053492.1 coordinate 429,494,739, forward strand.
GTTTTGGGTGGAGAAACCTGATTGGCTTGCGCAGAGTCCTGACCTCAACACAATGGAACACCTTTGGGATGAATTAGAGCAGAGACTGCGAGCCAGGCCTTCTCGTCCAACATCAGTGCCTGACCTCACAAATGCACTTCTGGAAAAATGGTCAAACATTGGATCCAAATGGATCCATCCATTAGATTCTCTCCAACCAAGGGGGTTGAATTCTGATATATAATTATTTCTTTGATTGTATTACTTTCAATATTTGAAGTCTTCTTTATTATTTTTTTCCTAAAAAATTGCTTTATTGGGGTTTTTCATCACTTGTGTGATTTTTTATTCACATGCATCTTTGATATTATGGACTTTTTTTCCGTTTATTTTTTCCTTTTTTTTCTCTCTTTATTATCCATTTATTGATTTGCTCTCAAATGGTTCCAGTCAAATATAATCTGTAAGGTGTAAATTTTTTAAAATACCGTTTGTGACCTGAAACTCTTAGGCCTCATTTACACTTGGCGGACTCCGTCGCTACGGAGTCCGCCTGCTCCCGCCAGCTCAGCGGGAGATCAGTCCACAGATCTCCGCTGTGCCGACGGATGACAAGCTCCTCTCTGCTCACTGAGCGGGGAGGGGCTTGTCAGCAGGGATGGACTGGCCATTGGGACTACAGGGAGTTTCCCGGTGGGCCGATGGCTCAGTGGGCCGGCTTCAGTGACAGCAGACCGCCGCCCCCCTCCGCTCCTCTGTCTCTCCCTTCCTGCAGTGCTCACCTGGGGGGAACAGAGAAGCAGGGGGGAGGACCAGAGGAGCAGGGGGGACGACAGAGGAGCATGGGGGAGGGGACAGAGAGCTGACTCAACAGCTATGGCCTGGGAGTTTCTCACTTCTGCCTAATCTTGTCCCATAAGGGGGGACACCAAACTGATTCTTTCCCCCGGGTGAAATAATGTCTAGCTTCCCCACTGGTACTGTCTATAAGAGTACCAGCCGTTCTACTCTAATAAAGTAGAATGGCTAGTGAAGGGGGAGAGGGGGCTTGGGTGGCCGGGGGGGGGGGGTGCGGGAGTTGTCTGGCCACCATGGGAGAGACCTGTCAAAGTGGGCCAGTCTGGATGAAGTCCAGGGCCAAATTTTTGTCCCAGTCCAACCCTGCTTGTCGGGCACCGCTGTCTCCTATGGAGCGATCTGATGAAAATGGACAGCATGCCCGTTTTCATCAGATCTTACCCTATCCGATCCGCATGCACGGATGGGGACGTGGCCCCCATACGTCTGTTTTTAGCGGGTCGGATCGGGTCGGATGTCAGCGGACATGTCTCCGCTGACATCCGACGCTCCATACCGATGCATGGAGCGGGCCGTTCAGGTCCGTGACAGATGGACCCGAACGGCCAAGTGTGAATGAGGCCTTAGGATCGTGATATACCTGAACGACATGTTATATTTTGAAACTTGAATTTAACTGATCGATTAATTTATTCCAGATTTTTCAAATACTTGCTAATTGTCAATTAATGGTGATGTATTTATTCGCTTACATTTTTGATCGGGCATAGGCATGATACTCTGAGGAAGGGCGCGATCTACAATAGCCCGAAAACGTTTATTACCATGTCTGCCTGACTGTATAAATTATGTATTTTTGATGGACTAAGGTCTACAAATAAAGAATGGGAAGGCTTGATTGCTAGCATCAGCTGAGACCGATGTGCACCTCACCCTGAAGTTTTTTATATATATATATATATATATATATATATATATATATATATATATATACATATACATATATATATATATATATATATATATATATATATATATATATATATATATATTTATATACAGTATCTAACAAAAGTGAGTACACCCCTCCATCAAATTTAACACACCTGTTCCCCATTCATACCTGAGGCCTTGTAACACTAATGAGTCACATGACACCGGAAGGCAAAATGGCTAATTGAACATTTTCACTTAGGGGTGTAATCACTCACTTTTGTGAGATGCTATATATATACATATATATATATATATATATATATATATATATATATATATATATATATATATATATATGTAGCACCTTGTTCCTGTTGAACAGGCGCTGCTGTAAATTTAGAGGGGGTCTGAGCTGTTATTTGGCTCAGACAAATATGATTGAGGGCAATTTAGCCTCTGTTCCAGCCATGGCTGTGCTGAGAGTAACCACCATTGTTCGCCTGGAAGTGTTATTACCACCCCAGTCCAAGGGTGGCAGCAGCAAAGTCAGGGTGTATTGGGTGTTCCCCCTCGGCAGTGATTCAGTGGGAGTGGTCACCCCGCTGTGCATGCTGGGGAGGGGTACTTAAGGGACAGACGCCATTGGTGCAGGGGCTGTCCTCCCACGTACCTCGTGGCCCGCCTGGCCTGGGGTGCGTGTCCTGAATCCTGACTTCGGGACCATGTTGGTCCGGGGTCGTGGCTTCGTCTGGTAGGCCCATACTCAGACTGGGGCCTACATTTGAAAAGGTGATCCTGTGCTGTCCGTCCTGAGGGAGGAAGCTGCTTGATGCAGGAAGCAAGTGGAGGACCTATCCTGGAGAGTACCATGCAAGAGGCTGGTATCTTGGGAAAAGGCCTGGAAACTTAATCGAAGGATGCACCATACACTGAGAGGCTTGAGGGTGGTCGCCTGTCGGGCCTAAAGTTCTATCAAAGTTAAGCTGGAGAGATCCGGGTGCTGAATCCTGTGGCAGAGGATTCCGGACCAAAGTGTCTCCTCAAAGAAAGGCAGAGACTGTACTTTATTCCATGTGCCATCCCGGCTGCTAGGCCAGTGAGAGGGACCTATCTGGGTGAGCAATACCCACTCTGGCTAAAGTGGCGACGAGAACTGTGTCTGCTGGAAGCAGGAGTGTTTCCTATTTGTGACTATACACCTGAACCTATTTACCTACCCTTCCACCCCTCCAACTTCTTTTCTACTAAGTTCTACAAATAAATCCCAGAAAAAAAAGTGTATCGTTTGTACATTTTGGAATTCTTTCGGACTCTCTTTTACACCCTGGACAGCGATAAGATAGAGGTAACATGCCACCCAAAAATATTCAGCAGCTCCTTCGGGGGTAGTGCTACATATATATATATATATATATATATATATATATATATATATATATATATATATATTTGGTGGCAAGCCTGTGAACTTTTCAACCAAATGTTTTTGGTTTGAAAATTCCAAAGATTCACCTCAAGCCCAAAGTAGCTACAAAGCTCAGCTTCATCCCTGGTCCACATACCCCCTTCACCAAAAGTGTCAATATCATTATCACCTAAAGGATATGTAGACCCAATCACTAAATCATATGATAGATCATATGATAAATGATAATGATCATATGATAAATCATATGATATGTAGACCCAATCACTAAATCACCCAATCACTAAAACATCACATAAAGGATATGTAGACCCAATCACTAAATTCTGAATGGATTAAAATCAATAGATTTTTGACTTCAACATTTAAAAATCTTGATTTTACTTTACATATGGATAGTTATGAATATGACAGCTGAAAGAAAATAAGAATTATTTCATCCTATTTAACCACTTAAGACCCAGGCCATTATGCATGTAAAGGACCTGGCCCCTTTTTGCGATTCAGCACTGCGTAAATTTAACTGACAATTGCACGGTCATGCGACGTGGCTCCCAAACAAAATTGGCATCCTTATTTTCCCACAAATAGAGCTTTCCTTTGGTGGTATTTAATCACCTCTGTTGTCTTTATTTTTTGAGCTATAAACAAAAATAGAGCGACAGTTTAAAAAAATTCAATATTTTTTACTTTTTGCTATAATAAATATCGCCCAACAATATAAAAAAATATATATTTTTCCTCAGTTTAGGCTGTTACATATTCTTCTACATATTTTTGTTAAAAAAAATCGCAATAAGCTTTTATTGATTAGTTTGCGCAAAAGTTATAGCGTTTACAAAATAGGGGATAGTTTTATGGCATTTTTATTAATATTTTTTTTTACTAGTAATGATGGCGATCAGTGATTTTTTTTTGTGACTGCAACATTATGGCGGACACATCGGACACTTTTGACACATTTTTGGGACCATTGTAATTTTCACAGCGAAAAGTGCTATAAAAATGCACTTATTACTGTGAAAATGACAATGTCAGTGAAGGGGTTAGCCACTAGGGGGCACTAAAAAGGTTAAGTGTGTTCTATTGTGTGTTTTTTACTTTAGGGCGGCGTGGCTGGACCTGTGATGTCACTGATCGTCGTTCCCTATGACAGGGAACAGACACTCAGTGACAAGCCCGTTCTTCAGCTCCTGTGACCCGATCGTGGGAGACACGCGGGGATCGGGTCACGCGGGCGCGGTCACGGAGCTCAGGACTAGGTCGCGAGCGCGCCGCTGGTGGCGCTTGCGCGACCCACGGCTGGGCTCTTAAAGGCGACGTACCTGTACGTGCCTGTGCCCAGCCGTGTCCTTCTGCCAACGTATATCGGCGTGAAGGGGTCCTCAAGTGGTTGAAAAAAAACATAGTAAATCACAAATACACAAAGCTAGCTACAACTAGTGAGATTTTTGTGTTTTTTTGCAATGAAAACATGGAAATGAGGTTCAGTTACCAACAATGTGACTCACATGTCATGTCTGACACATTAACAAATCAATTGGCCCATCATTGGTTCCGGTACCCCCCAAGGTTAAGATCCCCTTTGTTAGTCATGCTTTGCCATGAATAAAGTCAGAATCTGAATAGTAAAAAGTTTATTCTGCTTTCTTATTACTCCTTATGGGCTTCCTCTCCTAGTAACCTCATAGCATGTGAAATGGCTCAGTGTCAGCTGAATTAACATTGACATGACAAGTAGTTAGACCGGGAATATTACCGCAAACAGTCAACTCTTCACCATACCGTTGCCCCTGAGAGATAATTGCTTTCCGTTGTTTCTCTTTGTTGTCAATAAACAGATTTGAAATGCACTATTAATGTGTAGCAGATGTGCAGTATTGTAGACAAAGGTGCAATTTATCTGAGAGCTGATTTCATGCTAAAATCAGTTTGAGATAAATTAAATCCATAATTTTAGCATTCAGGTTGCAGCGATTACTGTTAAGACAGACCATTAGTGAGGACATCAGTTGTGGTTTCTGTATTTCAAACAATGCTTTACTTGTCTTACAAGAATATCAGACTTTAGATCATTTATATCATTTTATAGTGGACATGTCCCTATACGCATTAAAAAAGGAATTCTAATTTAACTGGGAATGCATTCTACAGTATATACTGTAAAAGAAGAGGCAGTTACATTTTAAAGAATATGTAGACCCAATCACTAAATTCTGAATTGATTAAAATACAATGGGCCAGATTCACAAAGGTTAGCGGATCTTTAGATCCGTGTAACCTATGTGAATTAAGATCCGCCCTCGCAAGTTTGTGAGGAAAGTGTCAAATTCACAACACACTTACCTCCAAACTTGCGACGGCGGATCCTAACTCCCCCAGCGGAATTCAAATTCCGCGGCTAGGGGAGTGTCATATTTAAATCAGGCGCGCTCCCGCGCCGATTTAAATACGCATGCGTCGTCCGGGGAATTTCCAGGCGTGCATTGCTCCCACTGACGTCAATAGGACGTCAGTGGTTGCGACGTGAGCGGGACTTGCGACGCGCGTGTTCGTGAATCGGCGTACGCAAACGACGTAGGAAAATTCAAAATCGACGCGGGAACGACGGCCATACTTAACAATACTTACCCCTGCTTTTAGAAAGGGTAAGTATACGACGGAAAACCGCTACGGAAACGACGTAAGAACACAGCGTCGGGTTCGCGTACGTTCGTGAATTTCGCGTATCTCGCTGATTTACATATTATTCAGTGTAAATCAGCGGGAACGCCCCCGGCGCCATTTTTAAATAAAAAAAAAGATCCGACAGTGTAACACAGTGTGACACTGTCGGATCTCAGCCCTATCTATGCGTAACTGATTCTATGAATCAGGTGCATAGATAGGACCAGAAAAAATCCGAGATACGATGGTGTATCTGAGATACTCCATCGTATCTCTTTTGTGAATCTGGCCCAATAGATTTAAAAATAAACCTTCCTAATAGATTCTTGTTCAGACACTTCCTGTTATAGTTTGACAACACGCTGTTGCTGTCTATTGTATGGAATCAGGGCTGGCTCCTGCTTGATTGGTTTGTGCAAAAGTTATAGCATCTACAAATGTAGCGGGGTCATACTATCATGGACTATTGATAGCCTGAATCCCCACCGGAGTTCCAGTTACATTTGTACATACATGTTTATATTTCTTTAAAAGCAACGCATTGTGGGACTAGAAGTACCAGGAGAAATGGACTCCATTGACATTTAGTAGGAATAGACTACACTTCCCACAATGCCCTGCCTTCTTGAAGCACATGACACCTCCGCGCAGCCTTATGGGGGAGGTTACTTAAAGGGAGGGAGGAGCTGACTTCGCTCTCTTGGGACCTGCGCCTTTTCCTCTGCGGAGCAGGTGAGAGCCTCACAGCCAAGCGGTTAGGCCTGAAGCCTGAGAAGAGATCCATCTGGAGGCCGGCCATCGGGAGAAAGACAAGACCAAGTGCCTTTATCCCGTACCCCTTTGAGACCGGAGAAGCTTGCCAGCTGACGATCGTAGCAGTGGAGAGTCGGATACCGGAGACCGTGTGCTGCGGAGTGGTGACTGAGTGGCGTGTCTTTGTGAAGGACTCAGACGGACTGGGCCTGTTCGGGTGAGAGGGCACTTGTCCAAGTTTCCATACTACTCCAGTTTATAAATTAATATTACTCCATAAACCGGAGCCACGTGTTGATCTCCGATTGAATCGGAGAGGCCTAACAATTGAGAGTTACACCAGCAGAGTTGACTGACGCTGACTGGATATCGGTTCATCAGCATTTGTGTTCATCATACCCCTTTGGATTACAATTAAAAGTGCACCAACGTTTGCAACATAGACTTCGTCCTTAGGAGACATTCTGGAGCTGTTTGAGCCAGGCCTGGCCAAGGTTTTCTGCATTAGCTGTTTTGCAGAACTGCCCACTAGGGGGAGCTCGCGAGCATAGACTGCCTATAGGTGCCTATAGCAACTCTGATACTTAGCAATATTACCCTTTTAGTTTGGGTTTTCTTTCTTTAGATGTTGACTCTTGCAAACGGCCCTTGCAGAGTCATCCTTATGCTAATACCTGTGTATGTTTAACCTGTTGTTCAAACCCCCTTTATCCTCTTTACCATATGCCAAGTGAAGTTACCCTTTTGGTTTTACTATATTGATTGTGTGAGGTGTGTTTACTCTTGGGTGCCGCCAGTTGGAGAAGGTAATAGTATTATTGTATTACCATTGAATGTTTTATATGTGTTATTGTGGCCCCAGCCAAGTAGGGGACACAATACTATTGCATTTTTCTGGTGTGCCAAGGGAGCTATTAAAAGGGGGTGAATCAATTAAAGAGAGTAGATCCCAAATCTATCCAGCGGCGCCTGCGGGGGTAGCTACACAAATAAGAGTAGTGGTATTTCACCAGCGACGCGATGCTGGAGCCGATGTGCGTGGCTGGCCGCAATGTCCGCTGGCCTCCCGCAATCACTACACAGAGAGACAGAACAGAGATCTGTGTATGTAAACAAACAGATCCCAGTTCTGACAGGGGAGAAGAGAAATATCTGCTGCTCTAGTGATTAGGAACAGCGATCTCTCTCCTCCAGTCACTACACTCACCCCCCCCACAGTTAGAAACACCTCCCTAGGAAACACTTAACCCAGGGGTGTCCAACCATTGGTCTGGGGGCCACACGTGGCCCGCAGAGCCCTCTGATGTGGCCCACGACCTCCTGCTCTGGGATGGAATATAATAGAATACTGTTATTAAATGTCAGTTTATTACTGAAATCACAGTGTATATATGGGCATATCTGTTCTGCAGTAGTTACTGGGCTGCTTTCAAACTGACCCAAAGATGCAGAGCAGCGCACCTGTGAGTTACCTGCAGAATATAATAGAAGTCTATTGGTAAATCACAGCGCATCAGTGTGAAAGCAGCCTTGGGCCCATTTCACACGGTCAGTCCAACCCAATTGGACCCTCCATTCACCTCTAAGGAGTTGCAGGTGTAAACTAGCTCCAATCTGATCCGCTAAAAAAGAGTATAGTGGACTATGTCCGCGTCCACTCTGCATATGCAGAGCAGACATGGACCTGCCATCCGCCCGCTCTGTTTATTGTGGCCCGCGACCGGTTACCAAGCCGCTTAAGTGGCCCCCGCACTTCAAAAGGTTGGGCAGCCCTGACTTAAAGGGTCACTAAAGGAATTTTTTTTATTTAGCTAAATAGCTTCCTTTACCTTACTGCAGTACTGGTTTCATGTCCTTATTGTTCGTTTTTGCTCTGATGTTGCTGTAATTGTTCTCTGTTATGCACGTTTCCTGGTTGTCTGTTTCCTGAGGACCACAGTACTGGGAGATTCTAGTTTCATTTTCCAAACCATCACTGCTCTATGGCTCTGTACATGCACACAGGCAGGATAACATGCAAAAACGAAACTAGATGCAAAAACGAAACTACAGGTAGATTATATGATTGCGCACCACAGTACTACTATCTTTGGGCCACCCAAAGGTGTCCCAGGCCGCTAAAGTGTTTGGGGTTTGGCTTGAAGAAAAGGTGGCAACCCTAGGTGTTCCATGCATTCCCATGCAGGGAGTCACATCAATGTCAATTTGGGACGCAGCAGGTGCACGGACACAGCCGCTGCTCCTAATCTGACATCCATGTGGGTGCCAGTGCACAGCCCCGAATGAACACTGTCTGCGTTCGTAGCCATGCATCCCCACCCTTAACTGCTGTGTCTGTGCAGCCGCTGCATCTCAAAATTACATGAATGGTACTGCCTGTGCGGGGATGCACTGACACACTTGTGCATCCTCATGCAGGTTTAACACAGTCCTCGCACAGGAGTACGCTGTAGCATGCTCCGTATGAACAAGGTCTACTTATAATGTGGACCTGGTTCTTGTGCCAAAAAATTACCCATTATTAGCCTTTGTTATTTTGATGTCTTTTGCACAAAAAGAGAACACAGACAGCTACATGCATAAATACACTATACAGAGTAACACTAAAACAAATAAAAATCAAATACACACCAAGATGAGGAAAGATAACACAAATGCAAAGAGCACTTAATGCAATAAACAAAATTTCCCAAAATACACTACCAGAAAAAATTACCGTACATGTTTCAAGCAAATGTCACTTAAAGGGTTACTCCATTAAAAATTACCTTTGCTTTTCAATCTGCAGCCAATGTAATATTCTGAAAATACATTGCAATATGGCTGCATGGAGTTTTCTGTACACAGAGGGCCAGATTCAGGTAGATCGGCGCATCTTTGTGCCGGCGTATCACATCTTATATGCGCTACGCCGACGTAACTCTGAGAGGCAAGAGCAGTATTTACAAAGCACTCGCTCCCTACGTTGCGCCAGCGTAACCTAAATTGGCCGGCGTAAGCCCGCCTAATTCAAAGTAGGAAGGTGGTGGGCGTGATACATTTAAATTAACCGTGACCCCATGCTAATGAAGGGCCCAACGAACGGCGCATGCGCAGTCCTGTGGACGCTTTCCAGTGCGCATGCTCAGACTCATGTCGGATCGAACGCCTAAGATACGTCGAATCACTGAACGTAACCTATGCCCAGCCCTATTCACGTAGTACTACGTAAACAACGTAAAATATGACGGCTGTTCCGTCGTCCATACCTTTGCATGGGATGCGCCTCCTATAGATGGAATAACTTTACGCCAGACGTACGCCTTACGTAAACGGCGTATACTACTGCGACAGGCGCAAGTACGTTCGTGAATCGGCGTATCTCGGTCATTTGCATATTCGATGCGTAAATCAATGGAAGCGCCCCTTGCGGCCAGCGTAAATATGCGCCCAGGCTCCGACGGCGTAGGAGACTTATGTCGGTCGGATGAAGCCACATTTCAGGCGTATCTTGTGTTAAGAGTCAGGCGCATAGATGCGATGGCGCATCTGTGCACTGCGTATCTCAAGATACGTCAGCGCAAGTGTTTCCTGAATCCGGGCCAGAGTGTGTACTGACCACTCCCCAGAAAAATAATTTCCTGCTTGTGTGATTGGCTCACCAATTTTCCCAGAAGTCTGCCTAAGATACAAATCAGATTTCAGGCAACCCCAGAAACAAAAATTTCAAATTTTGAGAGATACTTTCAATAGGAACCCGTCTAAAGGGATACAAGTGCCCTGTAGCTTCACACCTAACAGTTAATTATTAAACCACTCCCATTAGACCCACTCAGGACAGAGGCACAGGCAAACACACAGGAATTTCTTCAGAATTACAAAAGGTAGGAATCTGCAATACAGTTTGTTATAATCCTTCTAGATCACCCAGAGGGGAATATTATTTTATCAACAAAAGTGGAGTTACGCTTTAAACAACTCTGAATTTCGAGAGTTTTGACCTCATGTTCCACCATCATTTTACAAATAGTAAAATCTAATTTTACAATAAAATCAGTATGCCTTCAATCACTCTTACTGTAGTACAGGTACACTGATGCTCCAACCTGCTCACATTCATCACATGGCTTCGCCCATAGGTAGCTGTCAACTAACATAAAACCATATTTCTCTCTTTATTTTTCTTTATGAATCGTCCAGTGAAATTTAGAAGAAACTAATTAACTGCAAAGATGTGTTCCTAAGATATGCATGGCCATCCGCCATGACATTCCTGAAATATCAAATAGCCTAATCTAATTGTTATTATTACATTTTTTTATTTTTTTCAGAATACATAGGTCATAAATGTGCAGCGTAACCCGAAACACTAGCAGAGCTGCCAGCTGGCCCGATCTCTATCATTCCAACCTGCTGCCCCGCGGTTCTCCTTTCTTTTGCGCGGGGCTTGAAGTTATGCTTGCCGATAATTGCATGGCAGGTAATAAAAGAACTCAAAGTCAGTGACGGAATGTTTGGCATTTTCATCCGAATTCTCAAATGATTTTATTAAAAGAATTCTGTCTTATGAAGGTAAAGGGATAATGATTACGGTTAACCTAACAAGGGTGTAGCTTTGAAATTCTATGTATAAAAGGTACAGGTGTGCTCACTAATTATACTCCCCCTCATTTAATTTTTTTTTAAAGATTTTCGGCAATTTAAAGCTAAGCTCCAGGAAGATAGAAAATACATAAATTACATAGTTCTGCATTCATGAATACACAGGGCTTTTTTCTCAAACAATAGGTGCTGGAACTCAACCACGACCCCCCCATCCACCCATGCACACCCTCCAAATCACATTAAATAGTGGGTGTGGTCAGTCAAATTTCCCGAACAGTAGGTGGGTCTTAAAGGGGCATTAAATACCAGGATTGCATTACATACAGAGTGCAAAGTTCAGGAGGGTCACACACAGAGTGCAGAGCTGTCACTTGTAAACACAGAAACCGGACTTCTGTGTTTGCAAGTGATTGTGGTGAGACCCCCCCCCCCCCCCCCAAGGGTCTAAAATAGAGTTCCCCCTGAAAAAAGCCCTGTGAATGCATAATAAAATATTTGTTCCCAATATTGTATTGTATTGTTTTATTAACATTTTTTCCTTCTCTACTCTTATGTACTTAGATGTTATTTCTTAGTGAAACATTACATTTTGTACTTTTATATAAAGGTGCCTACAAAGTCCATTCTTCCTTCAATTCCTCCTGACTTGTTTTCTATTTACTCAATCTCAGTAAAGTCTAGGGTAGCTCTGGTAGCACAGGCAACCAGCTGGAGGGATCCCAGCCCTAAAGACAATGGACCAACCCACTGGTACTTCAATAGCAATTGGAAGAGGGTTCATCTTATAGCTGTGCCTTCCAGAGAAGTTGCCTGCTTTTAGCTCCTGCAAGTATTTGGGAATCAGAGAAACATATCTTCTCTGGGCGTGTCTAGGAACCTAGGGAGTTTTGGAAAATGGAGGTAAAGAAGGAATAGGATTTTAAAGCTACACCCTTGTGTTGTGTGGATTGAAGGGAAATGTTATAGCAGTAAACTTTTTGCATTGTGATAGACATTCACGTTCACATGTTTGGAAATGATTTACTGCATAGCCGGATACTCCCATTCATTTGAGTAATAGCAAACAATTCTAAGCAATGTTACTAAATTTCCTATAGAAACTGTTGAATATATTATGGAAGCACTCTCTATTGGAATGCATAGATTTACATTTGTTTTTAAATGGACAGTATATTTAAATGTAATGGTACCCCCAAAGGAACGGCTCGTAATTTGGGTGCTCTGTTATGTGCCTCAACGCCAATAACACTCTCAGCCCCTCTTCAGCACCTGGATGAATGAAAATTATTGCAAGAACTTATAAGTATAAAAGTATAGATACCTTTAATTCAACTGTGAATTAGTACTAGGAAATAGAAACAAGACCCTTTAGTAGTAAATTAACTTGTATTGGTACAGGCCAGAAAAATGGTGTTGTGAGCTTTCCGGACCAGCCGCCGCAGTTGTAAGGTGGGAGGTTGGCTTCCCTAAATGAAACAATGTTACCTTCCATCGCTCCGTCTTTTGGCCACCAGGGGGTGCTCATACGCCACCAGAAAAACGCAAGCGTGCCTGCGGCTCGGCGCTGGAGCCGATGTGAGTGCCCAGCAGGCGCGATGACAGCGCAAGAACCGGGATCTGTGTGTGTAAACACACAGATCCTGTTTCTCTCAGGGGAGAGGAGACTGATCTTGTGTCCATACTAAGTATGAACACCGATCTCTCTCTCCTCCTAGTCAGTCCCTTCCCCCCACAGTTAGAACACACCTAGAGAACACAGTTAACCCCTTGATCATCCCCTTGATCATCCCCTAGTGTTATCTCCTTCCCTGCCAGTGATATTTATACAGTAATCAGTACATTTTTATAGCACTGATCGCTGTATAATTGTCACTGGTTCCAAAAATGTGTCAAAAGTGTCCGATCTGTCTGCCGCAATATTGCAATGCCGATAAAAATCGCTGATCACCGCCATTGCTCTTGTAAATTTAGAAGGGGGTCAGAGAGTTAATTGGCTCTGTTATGTTAATTTGGCTAAATTTAAGGCCTCTGTTCCAGTCCTGGCTGTGCTGTGTGCCTATCCTTCTGTCTGGGGACTTCAGTCACCCCCCAGATGGTAGGGGGCAACAGTAGAATCAGGGTCGTGTGGATACTTCTCCTCGGCAGCCAATCAGGAGAGTTGATCGCCTCGCTGTGCATACTGGGGAGGGGTATTTAAGGGGCAGACGCCATTGGTTTGGGTCGTCGCCCCAACCCTTCCGCCTGGGCAGTCGTCCCACCACCCCCGTGTGTGTGTGTTGCTGTGTTCCTGGCTCCAGGACCACGTTGGTCCGGAGCATCAATCTACCTCGTAGGCTCAGTAAGCAGACTGAGTCTACAAATTTACAAGTGGTCCTGTGCTGTCCGTCCAAAATGGAGGAAGCCAGTCGATGGAGAACCTGTCTGAGGGACACCGAGCACGAGGCTCGTGTCGCAGGAGAGGCCTATTTGCTCATCGAAGGACACTTCGTACCTGAGAGGCTGGACGGTGGTCGCCTGTCAGTTATTGATGCAATTGAAGCTGTTTGAAGGAGATCCGGGTGGTGAATCCAGTTGAGAGGGATTTTGGACCGAGATTATCTCTACCTTTAGGAGGGTCTGTGGCAGAGACTTCGACCTAAAGTTCCGAGTGACACTCTGGCTGCTAGGCTGGTGAGAGAAGCCTATCCATGTGCACTGGCTAGAGTGGTGAAGAGGTTTATCATTGGAAGCAGGACTGTTTCTGTACCGGTTAACCCTGAATCCACCATTCCCATTTCTTCTATCCCTTCACCTACTTCTACTTCTATCGTTTTTACCAGTCTGGGTAATAAAAGCACAGAAAATACACCTGTTGTGTGGACATTGACTTTATTACAGCTCTCATCCAGTACCCTAGACGGCGAGAAGACAAGAGGTAATGTGCCACCCAAATCAAACCAGCAGCTCCTTCGGCGGTAGTGCTACACCGGGATATGCTCTAGAGGTGGAAATGGAGAAACTTTAGATCGCATCTATAAAAAAGCTGTAAAAAAAACTCAAAAATTTTAAACAACACACACAAATAACATATAAAATTACTAAAAGATAAACACTGCAAAATACATAGTTCAGAACATGTACTCAAAAAACACACATCTTTTCCTTTAAAGGGAAACTCCAATTTTGATAAAAGTTGATTTATATAACGGGTACACAGGATCCACATTTCCTAGGCTGACCTGTGATGCTTGCTCTTGCATTCCTTATGACTTGCTCATGCACAGCCGTAATCAGCAGCATCTAACAGTCATATATTGTGCTATATAAAGTTACTGGCCGTTTGCTTTCTTTCCCAGATTCCTCTACCCCGTCCTTCGGTTCCCAGAAGTAGGCATCTCTGTTATTTAGGGTTAGTTCCAAATAAGTTTTCAAAAAAATGCATAGTATGTCTTGGCCTAATTTTAATACTCTGCGTGGTTCCAAAAATCTGTCTGTGTTTTCTTTATCCCGTATCCAAACTTTTATGGAGCATGGTGCTTCGCGGCTGCTGTACATTTGTTTGTGAGATGGATGCGCCTCTCTATAAGGAACAGTAAATACTTCTGAATACGGAGCATTTTATGAACCAAGCTCTGAAGGTCAATGTACTGTAACCTGCTGCAGACACAGACGTCACAGTGAAGCACTGTATTATAGTATGGGACCATATTTCATGATCGTTTCTAAAAAAAATTAAATGCAGTTTGCTGCAAAAATAATAATAATTAGTCAATAGACTGTTGGAAGATTGGATGATTTTCTCCTCTAGGCCAGCCACCTTGTGCTACCTCTTCCCCTCAGACTGTTTTGGACCCTCTACCCTCTCAACACATGGACAAACATTTCTTTAACCAGTTGCCTACCAGGCACTTCCTGCCCACGCCATTTTTCAGCTTTCAGCGCTGTCGCACTTTGAATGACAATTGCGGCCATGCAGTGTTGCAAACCTACCAGATTGAAATTTACTGGCACGACACCCAAAATTTACTGGCGCTGCCACGTTTTTACTAGCATTTCACAAAAGTTACTAAATTACAAATTTAGGTGCAAATTTCAGGCCTCGTACACACGATAGGTTAACCAGAGGACAACAGTCTGATGGACCGTTTTCATCGTGTGTGGTCCCCGTAAGTTATTTAACCATCGGTTAAAAAAAAGCCAACTTGCTTTAAATTTAACCGATGGATTCCTAACCGATAGGTCAAAACCGATCGTTAGTAGGCACGACCATTGGTTAAAAAATCCAGGCATGCTCAGAATCCAGTCGGCGCATGCTTGGAAGCATTGAACTTCATTTTTTTTAGCACGTCGTTGTGTTTTACGTCACCGCGTTCTGACACGACCGGTTATTTAACCAATGGTGTGTGGGTGCGACTGACCATCAGTCAGCTTCATCGGTTAACCGATGACAACGGTCCTTCAGACCGTTCTCATCGGATGGAATGATCGTGTGCACGAGGCTTTAGTATTTAGGCTACAAACAAGTACGCTAGGCAATGTGATTTAAGGTAGATATTAAGGTAAAAAAACATATTTTTGTTATTTTTTTCGATTTAATAAGGGCAAATTATTTAGTCACATCACACCCTGCCTCCACTTCCCTCTGCCACCAACACCCCCTGCCTTCACCCCCCTCTGCGGTGCCACAATCTCCCTCTGCCTCCAATCTCCCCCTGCCTCCAATTTCCCCCAGGCCCCCTGCCTGCAATCACCCCTTGCCTCCATTGTCCCCTGCCTCCATCCCCCTCTGCGGTGCCACCAACAACCCCTGTCTCCATCCCCCACCCTCTGCGGTGACACCATCCCCCTGTGCGGTGCCACCAACACCCCCTGCCTCCAATCACCCCCTGCCACTAACACCTCCTGCCTCCAATCTCCCCCTGCCTCCATTGCCCCCTGCCTCCATCCTCCTCTGCGGTGCCACCGCAGCCACCATCACCCCCTGCCTCCAATCACCCCCTGCCTCCAATCTCCATGCGCAGTTCCAAGCCGAACCGATCTTGGCTATTTTTACTGGCACATTCCCGCAACCACGGACATTTACGAATGGGAGAAAAAAGTGCCCGTTTTTACGAACTGTCCGTAAAAATAAGGACGGTTGGCAACACTGCGGCCATGTAACACTGTACCCAAACAATTTTTTTTATCATTTTCTTCACACAAATAGAGATTTCTTTTGGTGGTATTTAATCACTGCTGGGTTTTTTATAAAAAAAAAAAAGACCAAACATTTTGAAGAAAATATGTTTTTTACTTAGTTTCTGTCAGAAAATTCTGTAATTAAGTAATTTTTCGCCTTCACTGATGTGCACCGATGAGGCGTCACTTATGGGCACTGATGAGGCGGCACTTATGGGAACTGATTAGGTGGCATTGATGAGGAGGCACTAATACGCCACACTTATGGGCACTGATTAGTTGGCACTGATATGTGGCATTGATGAGCACTGATAGGCACTGTTAGGCGGCATTGGTGGGCACTAATAGGCAGCACTGGTGGGCACTGATAGGCGGCATGGATAGGCGGTACTGATGGGCACTGATGGGCATTGATGGGTGGCACTGATGGGCAATACTGATAGCCAGCACTGACTGGCATTGCTAATGGGCACTGATTGGTGGCACTTGTGGCAGTGGTGGGCACTGATTGGTGCCACTGGTGGGCACTGATTTCTGGCACTGGTGGGCAATGCTGGGCACTTATTTGTGACACTTAAATTGATATACTGTAATAAGGGCACTGATGATGTGGTTTTACACAGAGCAGTCCCAATCTTCTTCTTCTTCTGGGGACCCTGCTGGCGCTCCAGGCCCCTCATCTTCATCAGGTACCCTTAGGGAAAGCTGTTTTCATTGGCACAGACAGCGGGACTCGGCCCCACCCCCTGCTCATGTGTCACTGGATTTGATTGACAGCAGCAGGAGCCAATCGCTCCTGCTTTTATGAATCTGTTCAATGAGGAGAGAGACAGTGGCGGGAGCCACTGATCTCATGCACATCGCTGGATCGCATATGGGCTCAGGTAAGGGGGAGGGGGGGTTTGAGGGACATCACAGAAGGTTTTTCACCTTAATGCATAGAATGCATTAGGGTGGAAAACCTTAAGGCTTTAGAATCACTTTAACCATGGGTGTAGCTGCAGAGACACAACTAATATTGTATCAACACAACCAGAAACATATTTTGATAGACCTTTGCTTTGGCCTTTGTTTGAATTAGGAGGAAGACAAGGGTGAAGGTTTGTTTGGCAGGCCCTATAATTCTATAAGTAGCAGTAAACAGCATACATTTAAAGTAGCTAGGTGGCTTTTTGCAGCCATGGCACCCTAGGTCACGTACTATGTGGCCTACTGAGAAACCTGGCCTTGACTGTTAGTATGAAAACATTATATCTGTGTTTTATATAACCCATCGGGTATATTTTCACGGATGGCTGTTCTGGGTAGGTGGAGTCTCTGGTCAAACAAATTTGTGCTACGATTCACCCCTTTCTAAAATCTAGAAATAGCTGTGCCCATGACTAGAGATCATGTACATTACATTTTACAAGTTCAGATTACAGATCACTTACAATTGAAAGAATTTAAAGAGGTATGGTCGGTTGACAGGCAGGCGAATACAATGAAACAATGGTATACAAATCAAAAGGTACCATTGGTCCTACAATATGGGCTAGTGTGTGTTTCTTTTGCTTACTTAACATAGCAATAAAACTTTTCCCCCTGCACTTTACAGTAGTACATGAAGTTCCAGCATCAGAATTATGGCACTCCATGACCTCAGACTGAGGTTTTTAGGAGCTGGAGACGTAGAAAATGATTTGCTATTTCAATCCAATGCCAACACTAACAGCACCATACTGAGCTTTAGCAATGGTATCCTTTGTGTCAAGATCACATCCTCGCAGTGTAATCACATGGTGCCAAGATCCCAACACTAAAAAAATGTGATTGGCTTTAAAAAAAATGTTGAACATTTTATGTCATACCCAAAGGATAGCCACCATAGTCAAGGGACATCACCTACTCACGTACAAACACAAGGGCTTGGGGGCTAATTGGAAGCTACTATGTTTTTTTCAGATTGTGGGAAAAAGACAGGGCACCTAGGGGAAACAACCACATAGGGAAGGCCAACACACATTTTGTCTGGCAAGGAGCTTGAGAACTTAGAGGTCAATATGACATTTTTCTGGAACCTCCACGATTTTCTACTATAGTAGAACCCAGTTTACAAATTCCCACAAATTAGATTATATTTAAAATATAGGGTTCCAAAGCTATGCCATGCACACTTTGATAATGGGTCGTGGTTATAGGCCAATACAGTTTACATATACTTTGTTGACTTAAGAAATGCATATAGGGACAGATTCAGATAGAATGCTCTATCTATCTGCGGGCGTAACATATCTTAGATACGTTACGCCGCTGTAACTTTGGGCGCAAGTTCCGTATGTAGAAAGAACTTGCGCCCTTAGTTACGGCGGCGTAACGTATGTGTGGCGGCGTAAGCCCGCCTAATTTAAATGGGGATGTTGTGGGCGCGTATTATTTTAATTTAGGATGACCCTGCGTTTTTAACGTTTTGTTTTAATGGCGCATGCGCCGTTCGTGAAATATCCCAGTGTGCATTGCTCCAAAGTACGCCGCAAGGACGTATTGGATTCGACGTGAACGTAAATGACATCCAGCCCTATTCGCGAACAACTTACGCAAACGACGTAAAATTTTCAAAACTCGGCGCGGGAACGACGTCCATACTTAACATTAGCTACGCCTCATATAGCAGGGGTTACTATACGCCGAAAAAAGCCTAACGTAAACAACGTAAAAAAATGCGCCGGCGGGACGTACGTTTCTGAATCGGCGTAAATACCTAATTAGCATATTCCTCGCGTAACTATACGGAAGCGCCACCTAGCGCCCAGTGTGAATATGCAGCCTAAGATACGACAGTGTAAGACACTTACCCCAGTCGTATCTTAGGGAAATCTAAGCATAACTGATTCTCTGAATCGGGCGCATTGATAGGACGGCCCGCACTCAGAGATACGACGGCGTATCAGGAGATACGCCGTCGTATCTCCTATCTGAATCTGGCCCATAGTATGTATAAACAAGCATTTTCTGCAAAAGGCCCTGAAGAAATATAAAGGCTTACTTTTATACACTACTCAGTCTCTGTGAGCAGAGAGAGGAAGTAGTCTTCTAAAATGGCAAATAAATGAAACCTGACAGCCATTTTAAATTTCACTTAAAAAATAACACAAAATATTGTTTATTTAGGCTTTATCAGATTGCCTTAGAGCCGGTTCACACTGGGGCGACCTGGGATCTGACTTGAAGTTGCCCCAAGTCGTCCCAAGTCGTGTGGTTGAGAAAATCAATGGAAGTGAATGGGAGCCGTCTTAATACACACTACTGAAGTCGCTCCGACTTCAGAAAAGTTTCCTGTACTACTTCAATCCGACTTCTAGGCAACTTGTAGGCAACTTGTACCCAGTGATTTCAATGGAAGTTGCCTCAGAAGTCTGATCACTGTCTTAACTGAAGCAACAATACAGGAAGATAACATACATTTCTCAGGCAAACCCCTCCCCCTCCCTCCCACAGAGCTGATTGTTGTTTGATTGGCCACTGGAAAGCCTCCTGTCCTGGAAGCGACTTGAAGTTGCCTTGTACTGTCTTGGAGGCAACTTGAAGTTGCCTTGTAAGTTGCCTGATGATTCATACTCAAGTCATGTCCAAGTTGCCTCCCAAAGTCGTGCTGGAAGTCGTGTTGCCCCTGTGTGAACCGGCTCTTAAGGTATCAAAAAAGATTTTTCACTCGTGCACATTTTATAAGGGTTTATTTTTCTTCTTCTGGATCAACTGTGGGTTTAGGGTTCCTTGGATGCGAATTTTAACTTTGTTTATTTTTGTGTAACATGCAGAGGCTTCAATTACTCAATTACTCTGTAAAAAACAGCAGAGTTGGTAGGAAAGGTTGACTCCATAGGAACTGAACACAATAATTCTAAAAAGAGCATGCAACAGGTACATGTTGCTGTTGTAGATGACCCTAAGAGTCTGGGATCCTGGGATTGCCATATCTTCTGCAGAGTACC
The DNA here is from genome assembly GCF_905171775.1 of Rana temporaria. Lineage (NCBI taxonomy): Eukaryota > Metazoa > Chordata > Amphibia > Anura > Ranidae > Rana > Rana temporaria. Next base: position 429,515,010 of record NC_053492.1, read on the forward strand.
TATGGACTTAGTGAAATGGTGGGGGCCCTGAATGTGTGGCTGTATAAAAAAGGCATTTTAAACCAAGCCACACAGCAAGGTGTACCAATACTAGAGAATAGACCAATGGCAAAACTATGTTAGAGTGGAATGGTAGCAGTGGAATGCAGACTACTCTTTCCTGACCATTAGCCAACCCAGGAGTAGACTCTAAACTCGCATTGGACTTTACATTGGATAGGAGAGGGTCACATGCTCAATCTTACCCCTGCAGTGTCCCATCAGGGCCACAAAGGGCAGTAAACAGAGGTTATTAAATCAACCTGACAGAGGTTTTAACCATTTTGCTACTCTTCAGGACTAAAGAAAGAAATCATTTGGCTGGAGATGTACACTGAAAGTGGAAGAGAGCTCAGTGTGGGTGTCACTAGTATAGGGTTATTAGTAATCCAAAGAGCAGCCATAGGGCATGGAATGGCTGCAATATTGACAATGTCACCGTCTTATGGTTTACAGCAGAATAGAACAGAATAGATGGACACACCATCAAAGTGCATCCATTACATTTTAGTAAATAAGCTTTAAAACAAGCCCTCGATGACTTCTGTGGCTGCATACGTTGTGGAGAAATCCATTGTCAATGTTCAGCAGAAGCAGCCAACTTGTTCCAATTGTTCTTTCAGGACCTCAGTTCACAGCTTACTCTTCTTCCCTCTCCCAGCCCCCCCAGAATACCTGCAGTGGTTTACAATACTGATTAGAAGGCTAAAAGTTTGCTAAGTCACTGCTGAGAGGATAATCAAAGGGAACTTTGATACAGAGTCTCTGCTGGGAGGTGGGAGCAGAGTGAACTGACCTGCTGAGTCAATGTTGGGTGGGGAGAACAGGATGAGCTGAGCTGATAAGTCCCAGCTGGGAGGTGGAGCATAGCTATTAGAGAATAACTTGAAGAACTTTAGTTTCTGCTGTAAAAGTTGAGGATGAGTTGCCCCACAATACCTGCAGCTACAGAGGTCAATGAGGGCAATAAGGGCTTGTTTTAAAGCTTGTTTACTGTTTGTTTGGAATATGCCAAAGCTGAAGCTCTATACCCTGGCAAAAGATTCACTTTAAAGTTGGTAAAACAGCTCCAGTATATGTGTTCTACGTTGTATTTTAGCAATTAGGTTGCAGCTGCACCTTAACATCCAAACTTTAGTTAGCCCTGAATCTGAACCAGGAAACGCCTTAAGAGTGCCGCGGTCAGATAGGACATCTTCTGTGGTTTTCATTCTTGCATTCTCCTCTCTAGAGCTTTAGCCTCTGTTGGAACGGTGTTTGTTGCTACAGGAGCGAAGTGTGTTGTGTCTGCTGGCGGCTGCCACAATGCTGCCTGCTTTCCCTGCCAGCACTGGAATTTGGTTTGGAAAATAAAAGCACCGGCATTAGCCAAAAAAAAATAAAAAATGAGTATGCATTGTGGGACGACAGCGGGTAACCAATCACTGTTCTAGAAAATGTTGAGTTTAGGTTGTTTGTCTTTTTAGTGCATTTTCCTTATGTACGTACATTATGTACATTTTGTAAGTACATACTGTATATAAACGGTATATATATATCTATATATATATAGATATATATATAATTTTTTGCTTAAATATAAATGTAACAAAATATTCTGTAAACTGCAGTTCCTGTCAGTGAATTGCTAGTATTATCCAGCCAACACTGAACACTGCTGCTGTGTTCAAAAGGTTTGATACAAATAATGATGCAGATCAACTAAAACAGAGTCTCTTAAATAAATGAGTCCCAAGTGATGAAACAAAAAATGTCCTTAAACATGTATGTATGGTTGCAGGCATAACACCCAGGTAACCATATGCGCTCATCTCATAGGCTGGACCTTCACCGCTTGTTTATCCCTTTCCTGCCCAGGCCAATTTTCAGCTTTTAGCACTGCCACTCTTTAAATGACAATTGCGCAGTCATGGAACACTGGACCCAAATGAAGTTTTTATCATTGTTTTCCACACAAATAGAGCTTTCTTTTGGTGTCATTTATTCACTGCTGGGTTTTAAATTTTTTGATAACATTTTTTTTTTATAGTTTGTTATAAAATTTTGAAAACAGGTAATTTTTCTCCTTCATTGATGTGTGCTGATGAGGCTTAAATGATGGACACTGATAGGCTGCACTGATAAGCTGCACTGATAAGGTGCCTCTGACGGTCACTGATAAGTGACACTGTTGGGCACTGTTGAGGCAGCACTGGTGGGCACTGATAGGTGGCACTAATGGGCACTGAGGGGTGGCACTAATGGGTGGCACTGCTGGGTGGTTCAAATAGCGCATACTCGGGAGGACGTACATGGACACCCTCCTGGCAATTAAGGCTCGCAATGTAGCCATCTTTCGGCTATAGTGCAGGCAGGGGGTAGTTAAGTCAAATCAAGGTCAAACACACTTTTGCCCCTTTAGGGCTGTACTCCAACTGGCTCCCAGTAACAATTACAGGCACCGACACATTGTATGAATCTGACGGCTTTAATAAAAATCTCCTTAGTACAGTAAAACCTTGGTTTGAGAGTAACTTGGTTTGAGAGCATTTTGCAAGACAAGCAACATTTTTAGTACAGATTTTTTTTTACTTCCAGTTTTCTGTATGTGGGAGAAAACATGGAACCTGCAGTGCATGTGTTTGGAAATACTTCTACTACATCAATAGCCAGTGACCAGATGACCTTTAAAAAAAAAAGACAAACCGATTGGAGCATTACAGCATTGGAGGAAAAGCTGGTTTGTACTTTCTGTATGCATCTAAGTTTTCGATCAGAAGGTACCTTTAAAAGTGATATAAATACAAAAAAGTGATCTTGTGCTAAAGAAAAGTCCCTATTGGGATGCCTAATGGTAGTGGCAATAAACACAAATGATAAAGATAGCAATAAACACAAAATACAAGTGATGGATGAAACACAAAAATGACCATTAAAAAGGTAAGTGAATGAGTGTTCAATTCTAATTGGTGAATACACAGGATGGTGAAAGTCCATATGTGGAGGATTCTCCTGTAGGGTTGGTAACTCTCAGTCCAGTTTGGACTGATCGTGTGTACAGGGCCTTAGAGGGGATTTCTCTCACTTTCTAGAGATTTCCTCTAACTTCCTGTTTTGTCTCAATGAAGGGAGATCTCCATATTGGGAACTCCTACTGCAACTCTTCCTTTTGGCCCTTCAACCTAGGTGCCATGAAGTCAGCAGAGTCCAGTTGTCTCCAAACTGGAGCCGGAGGGGGGGGGGGCAGATGTGGCCCTTTTATTGCCTCTATTCGTCCTTTGGACAGTAATCCTGCCACTGATACCAATGATGAGGTACCATTCCTCCCACTGACACTATTAATGGGGCACTATTCCTCCCACTGACACCATTGATGGGGCACTATTCCTCCCACTGAAACCATCGATGGGGCACTATTCCTACCACTAACACCATTGATGGGGCACTATTCCTCCCAATAATACCAACCATGGGGCACTATCTCTCTCACTGATACCAGCCATGGGACACTATTCCTCCTATTAAAACCAATGATAGGGCAGTGTTTTCTCGCACTGATACCAGGACATTTTCTATTCACACTGGCCACAGTCCGACCCCCCTAAATACTGCAGGACAGTAAACTGGCCCTTAGTTTAAAAATTTTGGAGACCCCTGGTATAGTCTTTATCTAGCCTCCTGGTAGATTTGTTTCACTAAACCAAGAATCCAGTATTTAAAGGAGATTCCAAATTGAATTACTAAGCTGGCGTTGTTAAAACAATGGCAACAGATAAACAATAGTAAATGTCACCAGATCTCCTTATTCCTATGTATAAGACCTGACATGCACATTGCCAGTGGGCTAGCTAAAAGGATCCAGGAAGAAAAAGCTGACTAATGATACACAAAAATCAGATGGTGACATGAACTATGATAAGAAATGGCAGTAGAAGCTCTAGGATGGAGGACACAAAACGAGACTAATGAGACCAGCGAGTGCCTAACATTTTATGGATATGTAAAAATAACCTAGGTATAAGTAAAATGACCCAAGTCTCTCAAGTTAAGGGAACAGGGAGCGTTCCAATACCTTGCAATGTACATTAGATGTAACTGTAAGGCCCCGTACACACGACCAAACATGTATGCTGAAACTGGTCCGCGGGCCAGTTTCAGCATACATGTTTGGTCGTGTGTAGGCGCGAGCGGGCCGAATTCCAGAAAACATTTGCCCGCCAGGCCTTTTCCCAGCAGACAAATATTCCTGGACGTGTTTTAAAACCGTCCGCTGGAATCCTGCCCGCTCGGACATGTACGGTCGTCAGTACAGACCTACCGTACATGTCCGAGCGCCCGCCGTCCCTCGCATGCGTCGAATGACTTTGACGCATGCGTGGAAGCCTTTAAATGGCAGGCCCGCCCACGTCGCCACGTCATCGCCGCGTCATCGTCACGGCGACAACGCGGACACGCCCCACGTAGTGTTTACGCACGGACTTCTGTACGATGGTTAGTACAACCATCGTACAGAAGCCCTCTGGCAGGCATGTACGGTGAAAACGGTCCGACGGACCGCTTTCATCGTACATGTTTGCTCGTTAGTACCCGGCCTTAGGGGAATGGGAAGAGAGATCTCTTATCCAATGGTGCCGGCATAGAAATATGAGTGATTATGAAGCACCAAGTCTTTTTAACACCAACCTGTGGGCATTATTGCTTTTGTTTACACTGATTTATTATTATTTCTTTTGCCAACTGCCTTAATTGGCCATTATTAATTTTGCCGACACCAACAATTGGGCAATATTAATTTTGCTGACACCAAAGATTGGGCATTTTTCCTTTTACTAATGCCAACAATTGGGCACAATTTCTCCCACTGACAGTAACAATGAGGGGAACTATTCCTCCCATTGACACCCATGATGAGGCATTATGCCTTCCACTGACACCAATGATGGGGCAATATATTCCTCTGACTGGCAAAAATGATGGGACACAATTCCTTCCACTTACACCCACAAAGATGTACAATTCCTCATACTTACGCCAATAATGGGGCATTTTTTATTCCCACTGACCCCAGTACAGAATTAATAAAACTGGCCAAAGTCTGACTCCTCAACAGTCGGAGCCCTGGTTCACACTGGGTACGATTTGGAACGATTTGAGATGCGATTTGACATGTCAAATCGCATCTCAAATCGGCGGCAATTGTCGGCAATGGCACTGTCCTAATCAGTGCGACGCCGCATCTGCGATTTCAAAAAGTAGTTCCTGTACCACTTTTTGCGATTTCGGGCCGCGATTTACATTAAATTGCGGCCGAAATCGCGGCAAAATCACGGCAAAATCGCAGCCGCGAAATCGCGGTAAAATCATGCATTTTACCGCGATTTTGAATTCGCAGCAGTGTGAACCTAGGCTGAAGGACAGTGAACAGTCCCTTTGTATTTAAAGTGGTTGTAAAAGCAGAGTTTTTTTTATTTTCATTATGCATTTTATGCATTAACCTCCTTGGCGGTATTCCCGAGCCTGAGTGAGTGAGTGAGTGAAAAACTTATATAGCGCAGCACATGCGAACTAAATCGCCTCTGGGCGCTTGTTGTTCCTGTCTCTCTTGATATCAAAAGAGATGAGTTTTGATCTGTCATCTGAAGGCCAAGTGGTTCTCCTCCAACCGAATGCTGGCTGGTAAAGCGTTCCAAAGTCTGGGACCCTGGAACGCGAATCTTCTTTCTCCTTTGGATTTGTATCTGGCTTTGGGTATCTGGAGCAGATTTTGGTCGGTAGATTGCAGTATGCGATTGGGGTTGTAAGTTTTTATTTTTTCGCGTGACTCGGGGTTGTTTTTTTCTGCTAGGAGCAGTAACCCAGAGTCACACTCGGGGTAGCTTTGCAGAGCCTGCAGCGGAGTCCCCTTACCTTCTGACAATCCAACGATGATGGTCTACTGCTGTGATCGCCAGTGAGATCACCGCCGCTCTCGCCGACCGTCACCTGACTTCCTGGTTCCGTTCCCTGCAGCGATGCATGGGAGCGGAACTGGGCTGGTAATTCAAATTTGAAAAGTGAAACACACACATAAAAGGAGGTGATACATTATAATCTGAGAGGAATACACTTTATCACCTTAGATCTGACACCATCACTATACAGTGCCCCTTGCCTGACATTTTACTGTCATTTGTGCCCATAACAAATATTTAGAACATGGCATCAAAAAAGCGCTACTTTGCTATAAAGGCGCTTTTGGACCAGTTTAGTGACAGCGACACGGAGTTGCTCGCAGAACTGAGCGATAGTGAGTCGTGGGGAGATTTGTCTTCTGACACTGACACTAATCCGGCAAGTGATAACGGCGATGATCCTGCACCTGACCTTAGCGATGTGCGCACTTGGTGCCCTATAGACTGCGATACGGACCAGGTAGGGCCCCGAGAATCCCATTCACTGGATCACCTGGGATGAAGGTAGATGTTGAGCGTGACAACCCTCTGGCATACCTGCAATTATTCCTCACTGAGGAGGTAATTGAAAAAATTGTCATAGAGACAAATCGCTACCATGATCAGCAATCTGCTACGCAGCAGGCCAGGTTTTCCAGAAGCAGAAAGTGGGAACCGGTGACGAAAGAGGACATCTGGCAGTTTCTCAGACTCATCATTCTTTAGGGGGTGGTGGAGAAACCACTCCAGAAATGGTACTGGACCACCAATAAGTTACTGGCCACTCTGTTTTTTGGCACCGTGATGTCAGAATACCGGTTTTCTCTCATTATGAAGTATTTCCACTTCACTAACAATGAAGAATTTGATGAGGCCATGCATCCTGCGCCCAAACTAAAAAAAATCTGGGAGGTATGCCAAATGATTGTGACCAATTTCCAGCAGGCCTACGTGCCAGAAAGGGACATCAGTGTGGATGAAAGTTTGATGGCCTACAAGGGATGCCTCAGCTGGATACAGTTTATTGCATCCAAAAGAGCGCGGTTTGGCATCAAATTCTACGTGCTCTGCGAGTCATCCACTGGATACATCTGGAATTCGGTCATTTTCACCGGTAAGGGCACAAAGTTCAACCCCAGGTACAGCGGCTATGGGATGGCCACATCATCTGTCCTTACACTGCTGGAGCCATTGCTGAACCAAGGATATTGTGTGACAACGGACAATTTCTACACGTCACCCTAACTGTATGAGGTTTAGCTACAAAACAAAACTGATGTGTATGGTACTGTTAGGCCTAACTGACGTGACATGCCATCTATGTTTGCCAAGAAAAAACTGAAAAACCGGAGAAATGGTTGCCTTTCAGAAGGGTAAGATGATGGCAATGTGATGGCGAGAGAGGAAGGACATGTGTCTCATGAGTACCGTGCACAATACCTCCACTGCCATGGTCCGCACAAAAGGTGGGAAAGATGTGCTGAAGCCGCAAGTCGTGATCGACTATAACAACACAATGGGAGGTGTCGACAGAGCCGATCAGGCAATGACATTTTACCCGGCTATGCGCAAACAGCAAAAAAAATATTATATAAGAAGATTTTCAGGCATTATAGAGCAAAGAGTGACATGCCTCTTGTTCATTCTGACTTTATCTGGAAGGTGGCTGAGCAGATTTTTGTCAACCACCAGACGCCATCAATAGCTGTGAACAGACCCGGACCACGTGCTGTTGACGTTGTCAACCCAGAACGCCTGACTGGTCGTCATTTTATGGACTACATACCGCCAAGCGCAAAAAAGGCAGCACCTACCAGGATGTGCGTGGTTTGCTGTTCAAAGAGAGATGGCAATGGAAAGATAGTCCGAAAAGAAACAAGGTTCCATTGTCCTGATTGTAACGTCGGACTTTGTCCAGTTCCATGCTTCAAAATATATCACACTCAGGATGTTTATTGAATTTTCTTTGTTTGACAAATTTCATTATTTTTTATTACATTATTGAATAAAATTATATTATTTATTAGATTATAATTCATGATTTTGTGCTTCAAATTTATCACATCTGGGATGTCTACTAGAGTCTTGTTTGGTCAGGTTTAAGTACCAGTAAGTAATTACTAAGAATTGCAGGCCTATAAAACATATCACCGAATTTCCATGCAAAAAATTGTACCGCTTTTGGTACAAAATTCCAGACATAATAATACATCCAGGGAGGTTAAGATAAAAAGCCTTCTGTGTGCAGTAGCCCCCATTAGCCCCCTAATACTTACCTGAGCCCCCTCTCAATCCAACAATATTGCACGAGAGACTCGCTGTCCAGGACTTTTGTCCTCATTGGCTGAGACAGCAGCGTGGCACCATTGGCTCCATGCTTGCCATGGGGGCACTCAACAGGAGGGAGGGGCCAGGAGCCCCTTGAGAAGAGAAGGATCTGGGCTGTTGTGTGCAAAACCACTGCACAGAGCAGGTAAGTATAACATGTTTATTATTTTGAATGGAAAAAAAATTTACTTTAGTATCACTTTAAAGCGGAGTTCCGGCCACAATTTCACTTTTTAAATATAAATACCCCTGTAATGCACAAGCTTAATGTATTCTAGTAAAGTTAGTCTGTAAACTAAGGTCCGTTTTGTTAGGTTGTTACAGAATTTAGCCACTTTATAAAATAGAAATTGACTGGGGCCATCTTAAGTGTGGGCATCATGAAGCCAGACTGTATGACTTCCTGGATTTCAGCCTTGCAGATCTCGCACAGTGCTGCACAAGCAATGTATTAGGTTTCAGATCAGGTTTCAGCACCTGTACTGTCCAAGTCACATGATTCTTCAAGACTGGGGAGTGCACAGACTCCTGGAAAGTTACACCCACTACATTCCCAGGAGTCTGTGCGGTGTAGGTTAGGAAGCTTAAGCACCTAGGTGCAGGAAGTGGGAAGATTAACTATTCTGCCTAGCAACAACACTTTGAAGGCATCTAAAAAAAAAAAAAAATTCTTAAAGGACTAATGACATTTTTTTAAAACTACTGATGTAATGTTATATTTATGGGTGGAACTCCACTTTAAGGTCTGAGAACCCGTAATTTATAGATAGAATTCCAGGGAAAAATGTTTTTCCCATGCAGTGTGGCTGTGCCTGTTTTTTTTCTAGGTATGAGGAGAGTGGAGATATAGTGAACTTACCTAATCCGCCGATCCTTCAAACACAAAACCCTGCCATTCTTGCCCACCCCCCACAGTCTAGTGGTCTTGTGTGGTGGACTGTTCCTGACCTCATCACACCCATAGACTGGCTCTGGACAAGAGGACAGCAGGAACAGTCCACTGCTCGACATAGAGGGAGTGCTGTTTTCTGGAGGATCGAAGGAACGGGTGAGTATAGCCTTTCTGTGCACCTGTGGACAAAAGGAACATTTAACCCATGCAGTGCAAGCACAGCCTCACTTCACGGGAAATAAAATGTCTGCTTTAAAGTTGGCTAAAGTCCATTTTCACTGAGTTTCATAGCTGCTCTCTAGGGATTGTTAGAGAGCTGTAACAGCATAGAGGGTGCAAAAAGGAGATCTATGCACACATCATGTTAGATGGAATAGCAAAAGTGATAGCATGGCCACTTTAAAGGATAAGCTGATTTAATGCACTTCCTCAGCTTGGCTTTAGTGAACCTTAAATTGAAACAAATGCTTTGCTTTGCATTCTTCTTCATTAGTCGTCGTTAAGATTATCTTAAAATCATCTTGAATATCCGATTATCGCTACAAGCATTCTTGATGCTAGATCATTTAATACACTTTCTATTCCTCCCCGAGCTGTTCTGAGTGCTATGAAATCCAATTTGAAGTCAGTTTACAGTACAGCTTTGGAGACTGGGCTGGGAATAGCTTTGCATGTTTGGGGAGAAAGCTGCATATTAACAAAAAGTTTATCACTCAACTTGACAGAGTGGTGTAGCTGATGTACCGCAGCCAAGGCAAACGTTATGCAAACGTTCTTGGAAAGCTTGGGAGTTTCTTCCAAAGTTCACATCAATACACATGAAGTTTTATAAGGCTCCACATGGTTCTAAGTCCCCCATCAGTACTTAAAAAATACTGCAATTGTGCATGTGTGTGTGTTTTTCTTTTGCAGAATGTTCATGGATCAAAGTTAAAGGGATGTTGTACTGGTAATTTTTCAAAAGTAAATATTAAGAGATTACATTTTAGCAATCTTTGTACATGATTCTGGCAAGATTCTGCTTAAATTTTGTCATTTAGTATAAAAAATATTGCAAATTGTATGCCCATACCTCCCAACCTTTAGAGATGGTAAAGGGACATTCTTAAACCTGGTACACACTATGGGCCAGATTCACGTAGGAGAGCGTATCTTTGTGCGGGCGTAGCGTATCCTATTTAGTCTACGCCTCTGCAACTTAGACAGGCAAGTGCGGTATTCACAAAGCACTGGCTCCATAAGTTGCGGCGGCGTAGCGTAAATTCGGCCGGCGTAAGCCGGCGTAATTCAAATGTGGAAGAGGTGGGCGTGTTTTATTAAAATGAGCCGTGACCCCATGCAAATAAAGCGTCGATCGTACGGCGCATGCGCGCGCATGCTCAGTATCACGTCAAATTTACTCCCTAAGATAAGCCGGCTCAATGCCTGTGACGTGAACGTAACCTACGCACATCCCCATTCACGTACGACTTACATAAACAACGTAAAAAGATACGCTTGTTCCGACGTCCATACTTTGCATTGGCTGCGCCTCATATAGCAGGGGTAACTTTACGCCGGACGTAAGCCTAACATAAACGGCGTAGCGGGCGCAAGTATATTCGTGAATCGGCGTATCTACCTAATTTACATATTCAACGCGTAAATCTACGGAAGCGCCCCTTGCGGCCAGCGTAAATATGCACCCAAGATACAACAGCGTAGGAGACTTATGCCGCTCGTATCTTGGCCAAATTTATGCGTAACTGATTCTAAGAATCAGGCGCATAGATACGACGGGTCACATTCGGACTTACGACGGCGTACGTGGAGATACACCGTCGTAAGTCCTTTGTGAATCTGGCCCTATGTTTTTTTTCCGTTAACCCAGCGGGTTGAACGGAAAAAACTGTCAGCTCATGCAAACTTAGTGCAGTGATTTCCCCCGCTGAGCTGTTTTGTTCTGACAGGAGGACCCTCCAGAACACTACAATCAGTGCTCTCTTCCATTGGCTAAGAGCACTTATTGGGAGTCAGTCAACTGCTGGTTTTCCAGCATGCACGTCCGACGGAAGCTGGCCAAACAGACCGACATACACACAGGCCAGAATGTCAGCCGTTTTGTTTTTTTAACTGGCCGATGTCACCCGACATTTGGCCCGTGTGTACCAGGCTTTAAGTATAGATCATTTAGACCAGGGGTACCCAACCTTTTGAAGAGCGTGGGCCACTTAAGCAAATTGGTAACTGGTCGTGGGCAACAAAGAGCGGAGCAGGAGGATATCAGGTCCGTGTCCATGGACACAGTCCACTCTACTCTATGGGCCCTCTGATCCAATCCGATTCACCCAGACGGAAGGGGGCAGATCCCTTTCTATTTTTTTTTAGGTAGGCGGGTATAAACAGGCACAATTTCGTTTACGTCTGCTGCTCCATAGAGGTGAATAGTAAGTCCGATTGGGTAGACCGATCATATGAAAGGGGCCTAAGGCTGCTTTCACACTGATGAGCTGCGATTTGCCAAAACCACGTGTGGCGCACGTTCTGAATGCGCAACAAACCCGCAGGTAATAACAGAAGTCTTTGGCTCAGTGCAGGTAACCCGCAGCTGCACTTCACCTGCGGATCAGTTTGAAAGCAGCTCAGTAACCACTGCAAAACAGATATATCCATATATACTGTGAATTTAGTAGTAAACTTACCTTTAATAACCGTCTTCCATTCAAGTATCGCCAGTTGTTGCTGTCCCAGGTGGAGTACATTTGGTATCACTCCGCCTGGGACAGGAGCGGGCGCTATATAGGAAGCATTGGCTTATGTGGCTCTGCTCTGCAGCCACTTGCTTCCTCTACCAGCGGCTTCATTCAAAAAACTGCTTCTCTGGGATGGTCTGTCGGCAACCCGTGATATTGGCTTGCAAACCTGCTATCGGAGAGCAGGGGGTCGAGGGCCACATCAGAGGGCTCCGTGGGCCACATGTGGCCCCCGGGCCACTGGTTGGGCACCCCTGATTTAGGCAGAGGACACACCCTGATCACTTGGGCCATGAAAAGTAAACCCCAAAAATAATCACTATACAGTTTTTCTAAGCATTTTTTTTTTTGTGCGAATCTGTTGCAAAATCTTTTATCTGGAGATCCAGTAACCCAGTAAAAACACTTTCTGTTGCAGGTGGACAACTCTAAGCCATTGCTTTGAATTTGTCAAGGTGTTGTCAGCCTGCCATGTAAGCTCTTTCAGTTGGCCATTAATTGTTTGCTAGACCTGATAGCTAGTCAACTGAAGGAGCCCCCCCCCCCCCCACTGGTTGAATAGCATCACAGCTACTAAATGTGAGATAGTTGCTTGACATTGTCAACCTGCAACAGGAAGTTCTGTCACTGGCAGGATCTCCAGGTAAGAAACCCTAATAGATTAACAAAAATTGCTGGATTTACTAAAATTGTAAAATGATCCAATGCATCACTGCAACAAACCCATAATTTGATACCTGCTATCTTCATATTGCTTAGAGATAAATTTGGGGGTATCCAATTAGGAATGTTTCCAGGATCATGGCTTGTCTATAGGTGAAGACAGTGAGATAAATTGGGACATTATAACTGCAGTAGGAGTGAGACCAAATCTCTTGGCCAAGACAACATAATGAGCATGACAGTCAGGAAACGTGCATGCTCGGAAGGAGAGGTCACCAAGACTTTAGGTTGAGGTAAAGCCTAACTATAGTATAGCTGTTGGCTCATGGTTTCGTAGAAATCTTGTTCTTTTAATCCCCTCCTACCCCCATCTTAATCTTAAGGCTTAAAAGACTAGGCTTAAAAGCAACCTAATTCAACTTGTTCTATGGACACTTTGAGGCCAGCTGTATTGTAGCTGTCCACTGTTATGATCATTGTCTATAATCACTCTCTAATTGGACTCATATGCCTCCCTTTGCAAAGCAGCGTAAATAAACTGACAGCCCAACAACAAAATTTTAAAGCGCTGTTTTTAAAAGAGTCCTAGCCAAACAATTTCCATAATTTTTTTTTCATAACAACATTATTTACAAGAGCAATGTTCTTCTGACCATTTGCTTTGATACGAGTCGGTAGGCCCGCCTTGGTAGAGGACGTGATTGTTTACGGACATGTACATTAGAAGGCTTTTATAAATAAAAGTTCATGTTTTGTTTGTTGAGCTTAGATTCCAGATTTCTTCCACTTCACATTGTTTGTGTTTATGACAATGTAGATTATTATTTCCAGCGGAACCGGCCCGTCGTCATAGTGATGATGAACCTGCTACTATTACGATCGGTAAACACAGCTGCTTGGAGTGTATCTGATGCGCAAGTGAAATTCCGGTGGGAGAAGGAGAGACTTCTAAAGCACTTGTTACAAAAAGCGCACATGTTTTTTTTATTTTTTATTTTGAAGTCTATTGTTATGAGTGGAAATTACTGTACGTTAATATGAGTTCCACCAGAGATGCATAATTTTTACCGTATGTTTCTCCATTTACTGAAAGTTTTTATTGGCAAATGCAGTTGAATTGTCATCAAATACTGTGAAGCGCAATATAAACAAAGAAAGGCCATTGTCAGCCTTGTAAAAACAATTTAGTGAGAACGTTACTTTTTAATCTGTTTATAAATGATAGAATCTGGGATTGGAAAGTACCATTTCTGAGTTTACGGATGATACAGAAAGCTTTGTAGTGGAATAGGGTCCCTACAATATTTCTTTACAGTATATGAAAACCTAATTGTTATGTAGCAGGAGTATCATGGCTGTTTTTTAAACCATAACCACCTGGATCCAAGGGTAGTGATCATGTCTTGACAACATATCTTGGGCTTTGAGCCCCCAGGGAAGCAAGCATCTTCTCCCTTGCATGTGGGGCAGGGGCGGATCCAGGAGGGCAACGGGGTAATTGCCCCCTCCTAGAATGCGGGTGAGTGAGTGGGTGGGAGTCACTGTGGGTGAGAGAGCCGGTGAGCTGCTCCGTGGCTGAGAGCGCAGGCGGCTCTGTTGGTGAGAGACAGCGGGCAGTGACAATCTGCATCTGGTGGCAGGTGATGTGGCAAGTGAAAATCTGCATCTGGTGGCAAGTGGCTTGGCAAGTGACAAAATCCGCATTTGGTGGCAGGCTCCCATTGATTCTGCATTAGGGTAAGTTGAACTATTTAATTTTTTTAAATTATGTGATAATAGTAATAATGCGCTTCAATCATCCTGACACCATAACAACCATGGTTCCATGATGATTGAAGCGCCAAACACCAGCCATTTCCCCTAAAAATGTAACCCCAAAAAAAGTATTTTCTGGCAGTGCCCCTCCCAAGACTAGACTCTGGATCCGCCCCTGATGTGGGGGATACCTGCAGGGATGACCAGTCCTGGGTAGCTGCTACCTGTTAACAATCCTCTGCACGTCAGCTTCTAGCTTTACACAATTGTACCACACTCTGCCTCTTGGGCACAAGTTTCATTTCCAGGAGGTTTCCCCATATACAGGTTATGGGATGAATCAGTCTACCAAGACACATTTTTTAACAGTTTGCTGAATCAATAAAATCAAGGATATTTACATACGTCAACCATCTCTAGAGGTGGCAGATTACATCTTGCAGTTTCAGATGGTTCAGCTTAGGTTTGAGAGATATAAGAAGTGAAAGGACAGACCAGTGTCCTACAAGAAAGGAGTGCAGCGGCCCATGACGAGGATGTTAGAAGTCCCAGAGACTGCACAGTCCTTAAATTGCTCCTGGCTCCCCCCCTAAGGAGAAGCCAAATAAATAAGCCCCAACCGCCCACATTATGATCCTGTCTGGTCCACCCACAGAGGAACATCAGGCAACATTTTTCCAGTGACAAACTAACTCTGAGCTTTATATATACAGTACTGTATCTCACAAAAGTGACTAGGCCCCTCACATTTTTGTAAATATTTGATTTTATCTTTTCATGTGACAACACTGAAGAAATTATACTTTGCTACAATGTAAAGTAGTGAATGTTTAGCTTGTAAAACGGTGTAAATTTGCTGTCCCCTTAAAATAACTCAACACACAGCTATTAATGTCTAAACCGCTGGCAACAAAAGTGAGTGCACCCCTAAGTATAAATGTCCACATCGGGCCCAAAGTGTCAATATTTTGTGTGGCCACCATTATTTTCCAGCACTGCCTTAACCCTCTTGGGCATGAAGTTCACCAGAGCTTCACAGGTGTCCACTGGAGTCCTCTTTCACTCCTCCATGATGACATCACAGGGCTGTTGGATGTTAGAGACCTTGCGCTCCTCCACCTTCCGTTTGAATATCCCCACAGATGCTCAATTAGGTTTAAAGCGGAGGTTCACACAAAAAGTGAACCTCAGACTGAGACAGGTATTTGTACCACTTCCGGGTTCTGACTCCCGCGGGGAATCCAGCCCCTTCACGTCACCCCCCCCCTGTTCCCAGGAGAGAGTGGGGACCATTGATAGCGCACAGCAATCCTTGTGCATGCGCAATAGGGAATCGGGCAGTGAAACTGCAAGGCGGGGTAAGCAAGACGCTTACCCTGACTTGTTCATTCCCCGACTTGTTCATTCTCCGACTTAGTTTGGGTAGGCTGTACACTTTGGAGAGAGTGGGGACCAGTGATGGCGCGCCGCAATCCTTGCGCATGCGCAATAGGGAATCGGGCAGTGAAACTGCAAGGCGGGGTAAGCAAGACGCTTACCCTGACTTGTTCATTCCCCGACTTGTTCATTCTCCGACTTAGTTTGGGTAGGCTGTACACTTTGGTGGAGGTGGGTCAGCCACGCCCTGTGACCTTTGACCTCTGGAAACCAGCCTTCTGACATTTGACCTCTGGGGAGGTCCCTGTTCCAATTCCTGAGTCCTAGCCATATTCTTCAATGGGAAACCCTAACTCTAACCCCTAACCCTAATCCTACCCCTAACCCTAATTCCCTCACCGAGGATGGTGGCAGAAGCAGCCGAGGACCGAGCGATTGCTCAGCCTCGGCTGCTGACATCGCGGGCACGCTGGACAGGTAAGTGTCCATTTTTTTAAAGTCAGCAGCTGCAGTATTTGTAGCTGCTGTCTCTAAAAAAAAAAAAAAACGGCAGAACCTCCGCTTTAAGTCTAAGGCCTCGTACACACGACCGAACATGTCTGCTGCAACTGGTCCGCAGACCAGTTTCAGGGGACATGTTCGGTCGTCTGTACGTCCGACCGGACAATTTTCCGGCGGATCGGACAGGTTTCCAGCGGAAAAATGTTTCTTAGCATGCTAAGAAACATGTCCGCTGGAAGCCTGTCCGTCGGACATGTTCGGTCGTCTGTACGACTTACCAGACATGTCCGCTCGGCCGAAAGCCCTCACATGCGTCAAAGTGATTCGACGCATGCGTAGAAGCATTGACCTTCCAGGGTCGCGCACGTCGCCACGTTGCGGCGCGGCCACGTCACCGCGTATCCTGTAAGCGGGTATTTTGGTTTGATGGTGTGTACAACCATCAGACCAAAATCCGGCAGCGGACATGTCCGATAAAAACGGTCCGGCGGACCGTTTTCATCGGACAGTTCGTCCATGTGTACAAGGCCTTAGATATACTGGCCGGTCCATAACCTTTGCCTTCAGCTTCTTTTGCAAGGCAGTGGTCGTCTTGGAGGTGTGTGTTGGGGTTGTTATCATGTTGGCATACTGCCCTGCGGCCCAGTTTATGAAAGGAGGGGATCATGCTCTGCTTCAGTATGTCACAGTACATGTTGGCATTCATGGTTCCCTCAATGTGCCAGCAGCACTAATGCAGCCCCAGACCATGACACTCCCACACACTTGTCTTTGTACTCCTCACCTGGTTGCCGCCACAGACGTTTGACACCATCTGAACCAAATATGCTTATCTTGGTCTCATCAGATCATAGGACATGGTTCCAGTAATCCATGTCCTTATGCAGGAGAACTTAAGGCCATCTGTCCACCAGCTGAAGCTCAACAGAAAATGGGTGTTGCAACAGGACAGCGACCCAAAGCATAGACGTAAATCAACAACAGAATGGCTTAAACAGAGAAAATATACCTTCTGGAGTGGCCCAGTCAGAGTCCTGACCTCACCCGATTAAGATGCTGTGGCATGACCTCAAGAAAGCGATTCACACCAGACATCCCAAGAAAATTGCTGAACTGAAACAGTTCTGTAAAGAGAAATGGTCAATAATTACTCCTGACCGTTGAGCACATCTGATCTGCAACTACAGGAAACGTTTTGTTGAAGTTATTTCTTCCAAAGGAGGTTCAACCAGTTATTAAATCCAAGGGTTCACATACATTTTACACCTGCACTGTGAATGTTTACATGGTGTGTTCAATAAAAACATGGTAACATTTAATTATTTGTGTGTTATTAGTTTAAGCAGACTGTGATTGTCTATTGTTGTGGCTTAGATGAAGATCAGATCACATTTTATGACCAATTTGTGCAGAAATCCATATCATTCCAAAAGGGTTCACATACTTTTTTATTGCAACTGTATATACATATACACACATATATACAGTATGCATAGAGTATATATACATGAATATCTATCTATCTATCTAGCTATATACCTATATATAGATAGATATACATATATATACAGTGCCTTGAAAAAGTATTCACACCCCTTGAATTTTTTCACATTTTGTCATGTTACAACCAAAAACTTAAATGTGTTTTTATGTGATAGACCGACACAAAGTGGCACATAATTATGAAGTGGAAGGAAAATGATTAACGATTTTCAATTTTTTTTACTAATAAATATGTGAAAAGTGTGGTTTGCATTTGTATTCAGCCCCAATACTTTGTAGAACCGCCTTTCACTGAAATTACAGCTGCAAGTCTTTTTGGGATGTCTCTACCAGCTTTGCACATCTAGAGAGTGACATTTTTGCCCATTCTAATTTGCAAAATAGATCAAGCTCTATCAGATTGGATGGATAGTGTCTGTGGACGGAAATTTTCAAGTAGTGCTACAGATTCTCAATTGGATTAGGTCTTGACTATGACTGGGCCATTCTAACACATGAATATGCTTTGATCTAAATCATTCCATTGTAGCTCTGGCTGTATGTTTAGAATAGTTGTCCTGCTGGAAGGTGAACCTCCACACATGTCTCAAGTCTTTTGCAGACTCTCAGGCTGCGTACACACGGTCGGACAAAACCGATGAAAATGGACCGAAGTTTTGTTTCATCGGTCCAAACCGACCGTGTGTACAGCCCATCGGTCTTTTGTCCTTCGGACCAAAATTTTAAAACTTGCTTTAAAATCAAACCGATGGACCACTGACCGATTGGTCAAAACCGATGGTTAGTACACAAAAGCATCGGTTCAAAACCCGCGCATGCTCAGAATCAAGTTGACGCATGCTTGGAAGCATTGAACTTCGTTTTTTTTAGCACGTCGTTGTGTTTTATGTCACCGCGTTCTGACCCAAAAGGATTTTGAACTGATGGTGTGTACACACATCAGACCATCAGGCCACTTCAGCGGTGGACCGATGAAAACCATTCTCATCGGATGAACCGGTCGTGTGTACAGGGCCTAACAGGTTCTCTTCTAAGATTGGCCAGTATTTGGCTTCATCCATCTTCCCATCAACTCTGACCAGCTTCCCTGTCCCTGCTGAAGAAAAACATCCCCACAACATGATGCTGCCACCACCATATTCCACGGTGGGGATGGTGTGTTCGGGGTGATGTGTAGTGTTGGTTTTCCAACCCACATAGCTTTTTGCCTTTAGGTCCAAAAGTTCAATTTTGGTCCCATCTGACAAGAGCATCTTCTTCCACATGTTTTCTGTGTCCCCCACATGGCTTTTTGCAAACTACAAATGGGACTTCTTATGGCTTTCTTTCAACAATGGATTTCTTATTGCCGCTCTTCCATAAAGGCCAGATTTGTGGAGTGCACAACTATTTGTTGTCTTGTGGACAGATTCTCCCACCTGAGCTGTGGGCCTGGGCCTTTTGGCTGCTTCTCTGATTAATGCTCTCTTTGCAAGGTCTGTCAGTTTAGGTGGACGCCCATGTCTTGGTAGATTTGCAGTTGTGCCATACCATAATTTTCAAAGCTTGGGATATTTTTTTATAATCTAACCCTGCTTTAAACTTCTTCACAACTTAATCCCTGACCTGTCTGGTGTGTTCCTTTCCCTTCATGAAGCTGTTTGTTCACAAAGGTTTTCTAACAAACCTATGAGGGCTTCACAGAACAGCTGTATTTATACTATACTATTTACTAATTAAGTGAGTTCTGAAGGCAATTGGATCTACTAGATTTTAGTTAGGGGTATCAGAGTAAAGGGGGCTGAATACAAATACACGCCACACTTTTCAGATATTTATTTGTAAAAGATTTTGAAAACCATTTATCATTTTCCTTCCACTTCACAATTATGTGCCATTTTGTGTTGGTCTGTCACATAAAGTCCCAATAAAATACGTTTTGGTTGTAACATGACAATGTGGAAAATTTCAAAGGGTATAAATACTTTTTCAAGGCACTGTATATTTATATATATATATATATATATATATATATATATATATATATATATATATATATATATATATATATATATATATATATATAGAGAGAGAGAGATACAGATATATCTATATCTATAGATATATGTATATGTATGTATATATATATATATATATATATATATATATATATATATATATATATATATATATATATATATATGAATATATTATATATATATAGTGGGTGTACGTTTCTATTTGAGTTTTGGTTCTCATACAACAGCTTGATATGTACATCATTATGTTATAGCGCATAGTAAAGTATTGCTGAAAAAATGCAACATTTTTTTCTGGGTAGAGGAATTCTTGTGGCACAGGAAGCGGGAACATTTGAATAAGTAATTAATGATATTGAAATTACCATTGCCAGTGAAACAATTTGTTTAAAGAGGTCATGGTGAAATAGCTGAAGGTCAGTGTCAAGAATGAAGCCCTACTATTATGTAATTGTTAGGGGTGGCAGTGCTTCCTGGCCATTAGCATGTAAGTGCCTTAAGCACATGTGTGTATTCAGTTGCAGACTGGGTCAGGAAAGGTTGGTGACAGCATTTTTTCAAGTTTACAAGTTCATGTCTCGTGAACAATGACTACAATCACACATCGTTCAGATATAAATGATTACCAAAGGCGTTCTGCATAATTCTATCCAACTTCCCATGATTCATTCTCAAGGACATGTACTTTCATTTGGGATTGGGGGACATGGGTCAACACAAGGATATTTTTCATCTTTTATACTTTTTTGATTACTTAACTGCCCCCATAAAAAGCATTTAAAGCGAGAGGTTAAATTAAGTGCACTTACATTTTCAATCACCATGCAAGTACTTGGTCAACCAATATCCAAGAAGATGTATGGAAAAAGCTATAAAATGCTGCAGTGGTTTCATGTATTACCATTAGCTTTTGTTAGCTGTTTAGATGCATACTAAGAAAAGGCCATTGTAATAAATGAGTATTTTGTACTGGGTCAAACAGGACATGAAGTTTGTTGTAAAGAAGCCCTGATATACCATCTATTTCACAAGTAGATATTCTAGGGGGAAAGAACCCCCTTATTCAAAAAGCAGAGAAGGTTCTACAGTGTATAGACACAATAATGTGAGCACCAGTGTTAGAGGGCTAAGGGCTAAGTCGTGTTTATCAGCGGTTAGTACAAGTGGTTCATAAATGTCTTGTCAGATATTCAAAGAGAACAAATCATTGGTGCCCATTTATTTAGATCATCTGTAAATATAACAGCCAAATTGTTAGTTGGTTCAAGAGCAACAGGCTCTATGGTTATGATGGCATACACCATGCTTAGCGAGATGTCATCAGCAAAGAAGAATAGTGGCTGAACTTAAGCGCTGGTTTCATCTCTTCCATGGATCCCCCTTTTTTTAAAAGCAGAAATGGTTCTACAGGGAATAGACAAAATATTGTGAACACCAGTATTATAATGCTTTTACACGTTGTATGCAGCAGTGGTTAGAACAAGTGGTCTGTAAAATGTCTTGTCAGATAAGAGAACAAATCATTGGTGCCCATTTATCTTAGAGCATCTGTAACCATAACAGCCAAATTGTTTGTTGCTTCAAGAGAAGCAGGCTCCATGGTCATGATGACATAAACAAAGCATGACAAGACTTCATTAGCAAAGAATAGTGGGCAAATTTTAGCGTTGGCTTCATCTCTTCCATGGATGTCACTTTTGTGTAGTTCTCAGGGCAAATATTGAGTTTCACCATCACTTACTTACTGCAGTATTTCTGTGTTGTTTGGTCAGAACCTTTGTTCAGCTTTGATGTGCTATCACATACCTAGTTGGAGGCCAACTTGAAGAGAGGGCTTCCTTTGCGGCTGAGTGCCAAGTACCCCTGAAGGGAAGAATAGGGGGTCCAAGGCCTGAAGAAGCATGTGGCTTTTAGGTAGCTCTTCTGGTAGTTACTGGCAGTGAAGTTCACCGCGTAGTTGTCAGCTAGTGTGTTAGGACTGAGGGTAGGACCTCTGTTTCTCCTGGAGGTGCAGCAGTACCAAGGTAGCAGCCACAAGCAAGATGACACCCGAGGTGATGGCGTAGTCAGACTGCCAGGACCAGAGGGTGGAAGCATAGTCAGGATGAAAGCCAAGGTCATACACGGAAAGGAAAGCCAGAGAGTGGGTAGGAGCGTGGTTAGGGACAATAGTCAAGGTCATCCAAGGAGTGGGCAGAAGAGCAGTCAGATGACAGGTCAGGGTCATGCACAGTTGGGCAGAAGAGGCAGAGTCCTTAGACCAAGCTAAGGTCAAACTAGGTTTCAGGCAGCAGGAGGGTCAAGAGAAAAGCCGAATGAGTAACAGGAGGTCCAAGGAATACAGGATACATGAGCATGGCCATGTTTAGTATTAGCAACTGCCAGGTCTTTTCCTCAGCACATGCTCATTTCTATTTTGCTGTCTTCTTCTCAGCACATGCTCACGTTTTTTCCGAATCTCCTCCTGACATGGTCCCTGTCACTCATGTTCAGTTTCCAGCAACTATTCTTTTTTGCCAACTAAGTTCAGCCATACTTTTTGTATGCTGTGTGGGGGGTTAACTCAATGGGGATCACCTCCCCTGGGAAAATCAGTAGTACAAACGGCAGGTATTCTTCAAATCTGACTTATAGCCAAGTTCATTTTTAAATCCAATGAACAAAAAAGAAAACTCTCTCTCCCTCTCTCCCTCTCTCCCTCTCTCCCTCTCTCCCTCTCTCCCTCTCTCCCTCTCTCCCTCTCTCCCTCTCTCTCTCTCTCTCTCTCTCTCTCTCTCTCTCTCTCTCTCTGTCTCTCTCTCCCTCTCTCCCTCTCTCCCTCTCTCTCTCTCTCTCTCTCTCTCTCCCTCTCTCTCTCTCTCTCTCTCTCTCTCAGCAATTCTTTGCTCTGGTCCTGTTTTATTTATACCACCTGTTGGTGGACACAAGTGGGCTGCACAATCTGGTCTGCAATCAAACCTTCCAAGGTAGCTGGTAAAACCCAGACCGGATTCCACCTTAGTTCTCTGCAAATGAACGCATGCGAGGTGAAACATAACATCCATCGATCACATCGCCTTTCATAATATCACAGCTGTCATAACTTGCTTACAGACTTTTCAGCATTTTTAATGACCACTCATGCTAACCACTGCTGAACAGAACAACATACAATATAGAGAGCACATTTATTATTATTTAGGTACTTATATAGCGCTGTCAATTTACGCAGCACTTTACATATGAATTGACCTACCCTCAAGGAGCTTACAATCTAAGGTCCCTAACTAACATTCGTATACTAGGGCCAATTTAGACAGAAGCCAATTAACCTACCAGCATTTCTTTTGGAATGTGGGAGGAAACCAGAGTACCCCAAAGAAACCCACGTAGGCACAGGGAGAACATGCAAACTCCAGGCAGGTAGTGCCGTGGTTGGGATTCGAACAAGTGACCCTTTTTACTGCGCATTTATACTTATTCCTTAAGAAATGGCCAAAATTCAAGCTCTGGATGTTCCGGTCAGCATCCTCCTGCCCAACATCCTTCAGTATACCAACCCACAAGTCATTAGCTATGGTGGCTGCATTATTTTTTTCCCTTTATTTTCACCTGGTGATCTTGACAGTAACAAACTTCCTGTCTTAGGTTGACACTTACTCACTTTACTGTATCTATGAGCTGTGTTGTCAGACTCAGACAGCATGTTAGGACTAAAGAATATTAGGCAGAAAGGACATAAAGGGTTTGCTGATCATTTCATCATTGTGACTGGCTATTATAGTAATCACATAATCAGGAGTTTGTCCTTCCAGCTAATGGTGGCAGCAGGTTAATGGACCAAAAGAAGCAAATGAGAGAAGTTCGAAGTTAGGGTTTGCATACAGTTTAAAGTTTAATTTTGTCTTAGACCCCTTTCACACTGGGTCGCTTTGCAGGCGCTATAACACTAAAAATAGCACCTGCAAAGCGACCTGAAACAGGTGCTGCTGTCTCTCCAGTGTCTCTCTCTGCTGCTGTCTCTCCAGTGTGAAAGCCCCGAGGGCTTTCACACTGGAGCGGTGCACTGGCAGTCCTGCTAGCAGCATCTTTGGAGTGGTGAAGGAGCGGTGTGTATACTGCTCCTCCACCGCTCCTGCCCATTGAAATCAATGAGGCGCCGCGGTTATACCGCCGGCAAAACGCTCCTGCAGAGATGCTTTGCGGTGGTTTTTAACCCTTTCTCGGCCGCTAGTGGGGGTAAAAAACGCCCCGCTAGCAGCCGAATAGTGCCGCAAAATTTACAGTAAAGCGCCGCTAAAAATAGCGGCACTTTACCGCCGACGCCACCCCCACCCTAGTGTGAAAGGGGCCTTATGCATGCAGTTCTTTAATATTCCATATCAGATATTTTATAATGACCAAAAGGTCCCAACCCTTAGTCCTCCTGTTTGCAAGTTGAATTTTGTCTTATGCATGTAGTTCTTTAATATTCCATATCAGATATTTTATAATGACCAAATGGAATGGAATTCCATGCTGCAAGAAAGGTATTATTATTGTTTAAACCTTGAGGATATCTGCCCACTATGAAGGAGTCATTTTAGCTTGTCTAAATCTTGACAAATTATCTCTATTTCTCTAATGTGGATCACAATGTGCAGAGAAGATCATATCAGTAATAATTCCTCAGCCAGGACGTCCAGCTCAGGAACATGTTACTCACATTTCAACCAAAAACAAATACAGGTACAGCGATCTTTTATCTAGAAAAGCAGATACAACTGGTGGAGGTTCACCCAAAAACTCAATTTTTAACCTTAGATTGGGCCTAATTACGGGAAGCAGAATCGGGTGTTTTGGTTAAAATCAATGCAGTACTTACCTTTTTTGAGATAGATGTTCTCCCGCCGCTGATTCTGATTCTGATTCTGATAGTTCTAAACTGATCTAGCCAGTCCTGCTTGTTAAGCTGCTTACGTGAAATTAGCTTGAATATGAAATCCAAAAAAAGGTCTACTGTTCTTTTTTCTTAATTTAAATTGTGTGTTTTTGGGAGGTGAGGTGTATTTCAGGTGAGTTTATTTTATGTAATGTTCTATTGATACACTTAAGCCTCGTACACACAATCAGTCCATCCGATGAGAACGGTCCGAAGGACCGTTGTCATCGGTTAACCGATGAAGCTGACTGATGATCCGTCCTGCCTACACACCATCAGTTAAAAAAACGATCGTGTTAGAACGTGGTGACATAAAACACAACGACGTGCTGAAAAAAACAAAATTCAATGCTTCCAAGCATGCGTCGATTTGATTCTGAGCACGCGCGGGTTTTTAACCGATGCTTTTGCATACTAACGATCGGTTTTGACCTATCGGTTAGGCGTCCATCGGTTAAATTTTAAAGCAAGTAATCATTTTTTTGACCGAAGGTTAAATAACCTATGGGGCCCACACACGATCGGTTTGGACTGATGAAAACAGCCCTTCAGACCGTTGTCCTCTGGCGATCCTATCGTGTGTACAAGGCCTAAGAATATTATCGGACTCTCAAGGTGCCCTCAAGGTGCCAGTACGGCCCATCTCTGGACTACATATTTTGGCCCATACATGGTTCTACATACCTTGCAAGGTTGATGCTTTCAAAGACAAACACAAACCCAGAACCTGAACCTGTGGACTGAATCACAAGCTGATAAGTATCAATATTATTACCACTCTTTGAGAAAGACTATTGTTTTCTGGAAAGGATTACCTCTTCATATTGTTGTTTCATTTGGGTTTGAGAGTGGGTCTGTATAGGGACAATGATTGGTACAGTGAGAGGGAGGCCAAGGAGGACTATATTTCTATGGTTCCAGCGAGCCACACATTACCTTATCAGTCATCCAAAGTTATCACTATTCTATTTGCATGCCTCCTCTTGAACACTGTTACCCAGCAACGCTCCCCCACTTCATTACAGCCACCTTCTACCGTAATACAATCATCCATTTGTCCACAGTTCTTCAATGCAGTTCAGGAGAACTATTGATATACAGTAATCTCATAGCTTTTACTTCATTCCCTTTTTGGAATAACAGTTTTACCGTAATTCAACATTTGGGTCAATTTTCATAGGTCGTTTAGACCTGGGGATATCATCCTAGCTGTATTACAGCATTCTCAGTGCTTTTACAACTTGGGTGGATTTGCACCACCTGTCCAGAGATGGTCCTTTTGTTTAATAGCTTTGATGCTAATGTATGTATGATGTTTTTTAATGTCTTTTTCTTACCTTTGATATCAATAAATCTTTTTTGCTAATCATGTTAGGGTTGGTTGAGCTAACAAAGGTTTATATTTTAGGTTTGCTATTTATGTTCTAACTATTTGTATTTTAAAAAATTTGGTATTTTATCGTAATTTGTGTATCATCCAGGATAGTTAAAAGGAACTTCTGTAATTCTCAGGAGCCATCTAAAGCCTTTTGCACCCTTAATACCCCCCCCCCTTAATTTTGCTATCTTTATTGACTCAATGGTGAAATTCTTGATTTTCAAAGAAAATAAAAACTCTGAGGCCTAGTACACACGAGAGGATTTATCCGCGGATACGGTCCACCGGACCGTTTCCGCAGATAAATCCTCTCGAGGATTTGCTAGGATTTTGATCCGATGGAGTGTACTCACCATCGGATCGAAATCCGCGCCAAAATCTCATCGCGATGACGTGTCGCGCCGTCGCCGCGATGATGACACGGCGACGTGCGCGACGCTGTCATATAAGGAATTCCACGCATGCGTCGAATCATTACGACGCATGCGGGGGATCCCTTCGGACGGATTGATCCGGTGAGTCTGTACAGACCAGCGGATCAATCCGTTGGGATGGATTCAAGCGGATAGATTTTAAAGCATGTCTTCAAATTTTTATCCGCTTGAAATCCATCCCAGGGGATAAAAATCCACGGAAACAGATCCGCTGGATTGTACACACCAGGGGATCTATCCGCTGGAGCCGGTCCGTGGATCAATTCCAGCGGATGGATCCTCTTGTGTGTACGGGGCCTCAGTTTTGTTCAACACATGCAACCAATTACTGTTAACTCAAAGTTACCTCCACTATTTAGTGTAGTTTGGGTAATGCCTCATGTTTGCATGACACATTGTTATCTCTTTGTGTGGCCAACCTAAGGGGAGAAGGTAGAGAAACCCTTAACCAATCTTATAACTCCAAAAAAGTGATTTGAGGTTGAGGAACCTATTTTTTAATTTTGACAT
The DNA here is from genome assembly GCF_905171775.1 of Rana temporaria. Lineage (NCBI taxonomy): Eukaryota > Metazoa > Chordata > Amphibia > Anura > Ranidae > Rana > Rana temporaria. Next base: position 429,541,949 of record NC_053492.1, read on the forward strand.
GGTAAGTTCATTCAGTGTTTTCCATTTACCAATCAAATCATGGTAACATGGTCATTGAAAAGCCAAAGCAAGAAATGAGGACTTTAAATCAGTTTACCACTCTTTCTAAATAGTTCTCTAAGAACAAACCTCCCACTGTATGGCATTTCTTTTGACATGCTTCCCAACCCATGTAGTTGTCATGCCATAAAACTCTAGGGAAGACTAGGTGTTTGATGCCATGTAAACCCTAAATATATTGCTCAACAATGTTGTCATCCTGCTGCGTGCCCTAATTCAGTTGGCTACTGAGCTGCACATGAGAACATAACACTGAAAGGGTGCTCCTGAAATGACATGTGGGTGTCATATATGCACGATATGATAAGACCTCAAAGGGCTGACTGGCAGTGATATCAAAAACCCAAAAGCACAGGTGACAGTGTACCCATTAAAATTGTCTTGGTTTATTCCACATACGGTTAAAAAACAAATGAGATGAATGGTGGTTACCAGTTGATGACCAACCTCATACCACATGCATGCAGGATATGCTGGGGAACCAGGTTATCTATAAGGACCATAGGATCCATGTTGAAAAGAAGAGGGGGTTGGGACTTTGAATGAGGTATGCATGAGAGAACTCAAAGATAAGACATTGTAATATGGATGCGTTTATTTGTCTAAAACACATAAAACACATAGCAGAGCATGCGATTTCGAATGTAAACATAATAGTAAACATACATGACAGTGCATATAAAAAGCATGATGCAAAAACCATAAACATTGTATAACAACTTATTCCTCGCATTATTTAAAAATATAGAATCATTAAACCCAAGGTAGGTCCTAAAACTGAAACATGTAGCATCTGTGTAAGCCCGAGACGCCTTTCATGGCATTATAGCCAATCTTCAGGGGCGGATGCGTAGTGGGGTAAGATCTGCAGAAGGACACAAGTATAATATGTAAGTTTTAGCATAACACCCAAATAATGGGAAACAATAAAAGAGATGGAAAAAGGGCCATCTCCAAAAAAAAATATTCATTTCCAGCATGTGAGGATGTGCGACTAGGAATGCATGGGTCGCTAGGGTTGTCTGCAACCGGGAACTGAGGTAGGGCCAGTGGGAAAGCCAAGAGTATAAACATGTATCACAGATGAATGTATGTTCAACTGGCAGGTGACTGGGGCTCCCATCTAAATTAGATAATTAATAACATTAGTGAAACCCAAATGGGTAAGTAGTAATTGGGTTATAGTAAAAGCCCCTAACCCAAGTAGTAGCTGGGGATAATAAAGAGGCATTTGTTACCCTGTATGGAGATGCCATGAAAGGCATCTCGGGCTTACACAGATGCTACATGTTTCAGTTTTAGGAACTACCTTGGGTTTAATGATTCTATATTTTTAAATAATGCGAGGAATACATTGTTATACAATGCTTATGGTTTTTGCATCATGCTTTTTATTTGCACTGCCATAAGATGCCATAGGATCCATGTTGGAACATTCTCTCTGGCCACGGAGGAGTTGGGTGGATCCACGTCATTGGAAGTAGACATCACCAGAAGTGACGTAGCCAGAACCAGGAAGTCTGTGGTCGTGGACACTCAGACTGGGACACACCAGAGAATAACACCAGTTGCCAGGATAACATATTTCGAGGTATGCCACTTTGTCACTTCCGGTGACGTGGATCTGCCTGGCTCCTTGCCGTGGCCAGCTAGAATTTTCCAACATCGATAACCCGATTCCCCAGCATATCATGCATGCCTGTGGTAAGGGATTGGTCATCAACTGGTAGCCACCATTTATCTCATTTTTTTTTAACCATGTGTGGAATAAACCAAGACTGTTTTAATGGGTCCTCTGTGCTTTTGATGTCACTGCCAGTCAACCCTGGTCTTAACATAGCGTGCATATATGACACCTACATGTAATTTCAGGAGTGCCCTGTCAGTGTTATGTTCCCATGTGTTTCTTGGCATTATCCCAGGACTCTATCGATAGTGTATGAATATCTGGATCAATCATGGCAGAGGACTTATCATAAAGGTGGAGTCAGTCTAGAACCTTTCAAGGCTGTTTGGTTTATTGGGCTGCACATGTCTCCTGCTGACTTGATATGCAGCCCAATTATGCCCAATTGAAGGCGTGTGCATGGTAGGCTGGCAACAATGCTGCTAATTGCAAGGCAATGACAGCATTAAAAAAGAAGTGATGTTACTGGTAAGATCTCTATGTAAGATACAGTACTTTGCAACAAATTCTCAAAAAAGTATTTTCTTGAGAAAACTGTTTACGGTGAGACATGATGCCAAATGTGATGGAAAGCAGATTTTGGGTCTACATGCAATTTACCTGTACAGCTAACTTCACACACACTGGTCCGGATTCAGAGAGCAGTTACGACGGCGTATCTCCGGATACGCCGTCGTAACTCTGAGTTGCGGGGTCGTATCTATGCGACTAATTCATAGAATCAGTTACGCATAGATTTCCCTAAGATCCGACCGGCGTAAGTGTCTTACACCGTCGTATCTTAGGCTGCATATTTACGCTGGCCGCTAGGTGGCGCTTCCGTAGATTTACGCGAGGAATATGCTAATTAGGTAGATACGCCGATTCAGAAACGTACGTCCGCCCGGCGGATTTTTTTATGTCGTTTACGTTTGGCTTTTTCGGGCGTAACGTTACCTCTGCTATATGAGGGGTATCTGAGCCCCGCCGATAGATACTCCAATGTATCTGAATCCGGGCCACTGTTTTTGCTGAATTTGTATGCAAACAAAACTTCATTTTCCACAGAATTGGAGATCATCCAAGACAATACCTGGACAAAATATTGTACAGGTCTGATCAAATTGAATAAAAGTCTATTGTGTCTTGAATAAGTCTGTGTGTATGCAAATGAGATTTAAGGAACACATTATACTGCCCAAATTGGTCAACCAGGTCGGGCTGAAAATTGTTCAGAATTCAGTTCTGGGCTGTCAATGACAATTTGAGCCTATGAACTTTTTCACATACAGTTGTAACTTTAAAAGCCAGAATGAACTGAACCATTGCATCTATGTATGTGTTACCAGCCTTATGAATATTTTTTTATAAAGCAAACTACAGTATATTGGGGTATAAATTCCAACATAATTCAGCTGACAAAATTTAAATATAGAATCATGTGCCGGACTGATTCTACTATCAAATTATGCAGTCGAGGAAGTGGATTGTGAAAAGGAACCATACAAGGCCATCAGTTTTAATACCCCATTACACACAAGTCATTTCAAGCTAGGGGCTAAGAAAGGCATTTCATATATTTTTGCTTATTATGGAAAGTAGACAGGACAAAGTCACATGGGCAACTTTTCAACTAAAGTCCCAAAGAAGGAATAAAAAAAAGATCCCTGGGAAAGTTTGCTTTGCCTGTACGTACAACAGAATATATGACATTCTCGCTGTCCAGCCTATAATTAAGATGAAAGGCATATTTCCATACAATTTGCTACTCAGCTGCGTAGTTCTCATTCCAAATCCCCTGCATCATCATTATCATTTTTTTTTTTTACTCTTAATATAATGAAATAAGAAATACATTTATTTTTTTTCAGCCTTGGAGGCATGATCAGCCTTGGCTGAGCTATTTATATTAGAATTACCACTCAGTTTGTGGAAGTCATAAATTATTTCGGCAAGCTAATTTAAGGACTTTCTTTTGTAAACACTAGAATATATAGTAGGATAGGCAGAGACATCACCCCCTCCCCTTTGGAATAGAAAAACATTATATATCAAATTCAGTCCTTAAACTTCCTCAAGTATTTTCCAAGTAAACACACTTAAAATTGTGTACGGTGGGCTGTAAAAGCCTGTCTATGGATTTAGAGATGGAACCACATAAAGGAAATATTTTAAGAACATTCCCTTTAAGGAAAACAATTTCATACACTATGGATAGAGTCCATCTTGTAGTTTTATAGTCTTCGGCCTTTATTCAAAGTGAAACTATGTAAGTTATGTCCCAGAAAAATTTGGGAAAAATGTAGAAAAAAATAAGTATTATAAAAAAAGTCTTTAACCACTTGCTTACTGGCCTCTTTCACCCCCTTCCCGCCTAGGCCAATTTTCAGCTTTCAGTGCTGTCAGACTTTGAATGACAATTGTGCGGTCATGCAACACTGTACCCATATGAAATTGTCATAATTTTTTCACACAAATAGAGCTTTCGTGTGGTGGTATTTAATTACTACTGGGTGAGCAAACAAAAAAAAACAGAACATTTACATTTTTTTTTTAAATAATTCATAGTTTGTTAGAAAATTTAGCAAACAGACAAATTTTCACTACACTGATAGGCTGCACTGGTGGGCACTGATAGGCTCCACTGATTAGGCAGCACTGATGGGCACTGATAGGTGGCACTGAGAGGTGGCAATGATGGGCATTGATAAGTGGCACTAATGGGTACTGATCGGTAGAACTGGTACGCTGCACTGGTAGGCAGCATTAATATGTGACACTAATGATGAGGCACTGATGGGTTCTGATTGGCAGCACTGATGGGCACTGGTGGGCACTGATAGGTGGCACTGGTGAACACTGATAGGTAACACTGGTGGACACTGATAGGTGGCACTGGTGGGCACTGATTATCAGCACTGGTGGACAATGTTGGGACCGATGTCCCTTTAACAGAAGCCGGTTATTGTCTTTCTTCTTTTCTCCTCACGCTGTCAGCCAATAACCGGTGGGGGAGCACAGCTGTCACCGCCTTAACTACATGTATCGACACCCTAAAGTCACAAGTTTGATTTGGTTAACACGCATGCAGGAATAACATCATAAGAACGATAATTGTCCTTACAGACTTTGTTGGGCTGGTATGCCCCTTGTTTTTCACTGTTCATAAATGCTGGGACTCGTTAATGAATGTTAATTAATTTTTTATGACCACACCTGCCAACAGCATTGTTAATATCTATTTCCATGGGACTTGTTCCTTCTTTTTATGACCTTTGATATTTTTTGCACAATTCCCTAGTCCCAGGTGGGACAAAAGGGTTCACACTTTCTCTTTTTATATGTATTTTTATTTTTATACTACCATTTATTCTATATATTTATATGCTATAGCTTCACTATTATAAGCATTATTGACTAGGATCTTAGTTCACCCTTAGTTGGACAATAGGGATATATATCAGGGTGTGCCGTACCCCTTGGACACCCTGTAATCACCTAGGGGTCACACATTGCAAACCATTTATTTATACATGCAGGACATGCACATGTAATAGGTTTAAGGCACCTTTTCACAACACGTATTAACAGGGTGAAATTCACAGAAGAGTGATCTCCAGGGCACCTGCACAGGGTCCTGTCTATATTCAGAGACCCAAAAAAAATTTCTTTCCTTTTTTCTGTCTTGGATTATATAATTTTGGCACAAGTTATTTACTTGCAACAACAATCACATCGGATGTCCACATATTGGGGCATCAGACCAATATAAGGACTTGTTCAGGGTCCTCTTTTTTCCACTCACCACCTAACTCATTTACGTTACACCGCCACAAGTTTTCAGCGCAAGTGCTTGATTCACAAAGCACTTGCCTGTAAACTTGCGGCAGCGTAACGTAAATCCGTCCGGCGCAAGCCCGCCTAATTCAAATGGGGCGTGTATCATTTAAATTAGGCGCGCTCCCGTGCCGAACGTTCTGCGCATGCTCCATTAGGAAATTTCCCGCCGTGCTTTGCGCGAAATTACGGCGCCCCGACGTATTTTTTGAACGGCGATGTATGTTACGTTGTTTCGTATTCCCGGACGTCTTACGCAAAAAAAAAAATTTAAAATTTGACGCGGGAACGATGGCCATACTTTAACATGGATGGTGTAATTTTACACCACCTAAAGAGGACTCGTAACTTTGCGACGGGAAAAGCCGACTAGCGACGACGTAAGCGATCTTCGTGGATCGCCGTAAACATCTAATTTGCATACCCGACACAGGAAAACTACGCGAACTCCACCCAGCAGGCGCCGGAGAATTACACCTACGATCCAAAGGCCTACGAAGCCGTACACCTGTCGGATCGAAGCCTAAAGCCGTCGTAACTTGTTTTGAGGATTCAAAATAACGCTACGACGCGGCAAATTTGAAAATACGCCGGCGTATCTATTTCAACTGTGAATCTGGCCCAGAGTCTACACAAGTTTCTTCCTAAAGCTCAATTCTACTACTTCATCCTTACCAACTTACTTGTGTCAAACAAAACCAAAGAAGATTGCCAGCTCAACTCACTAACCAGCCTGCAAAAAATCTAAATATTCTGTCTAACAGTATGGTTTAAAAACAGGAGTTTAGCTTGCTCACATTTGCAAAGACATGAATAAACTGCAGAGCCACTTATTATCTGCAAGCCTAACTCTATACATTTTTGAGGGCCGCCATAGTGGAAGCTCATGCATAATAATGGATAAAGTTGATGAAAATACACCTTATTTGCTTCTAGCTGAGACCATCTTGGGTCTGATGTTAGCAGCTCCAGCAGACATGAAGCACTCAGTTATGCTCTGTCAGAAACCTCATGCACAGAATCCCATTGCCCATGTTAACATGATCTGCAAAATGCTTACTGCCGATCAGACAATTCCCTGTTATCACAGTCTAATGCACAGAGCCTCTGTGATGTCCTTAAACATAAAGTGGTTTTAGAATCAGATACTAGAGTGCATACACAAGTACCTGCAACCTTGCCTGCTAAACAGACAGGACAATGGTGAGCATCTTCTTTGCTTTTTCCATAGCTATACTCAAATAAAGAAAACTCAGTAGTGGTGACAATGTTTTTTTTTTACGAAAGGCAAATCCACTTTACACTACAAGTGCACTTGGAAGTGCAGTCGCTGTAAATCCGAGGGGTAGATCTGAAATGAGGGGAAGCTCTGCTGATTTTATTATCCAATCATGTGCAAGCTAAAATGCTGTTTTTTATTTTCCTTGCATCCCCCCCTCGGATCTACAGCGACTGCACTTCCAAGTGCACTTTGCACTTGTAGTTTGCACTTGTAGTGCAAAGTGGATTTGCCTTTAGTAAATAACCCCCAGTGTGTCTTTGACCACTGTTACTGTTGAATACAATAAAGACATGTTTCATGTTTTAGATTTGAAAAGAAGCATTTGCAGTATTATTCTGAACCTCTGAAATTATTGGAGGCTTCATCATACAATTGACCTGCAGTTGCTCCCCTCCACCTGTATTGATATTCCCAGAGCTCCCAGCTAATGAATGTGGACTTTTGTGCAATCTCTACTAACTGCTTGCTCATCTGACACATTGGTGGCCTGGATAGATGGATAGCCAAGTCTGCTTGCACCCAATAGTATGTTAGTTTTTCTTTTCCCAGGGAATGGTTAAGGCGAACAGGTGATGTTTTGGTGAGGTGAGTGTGAAGGGAGGAGCAGTTTTGGGCCAAAAGGCCGAAGAAGCCTCTGACGCTTCCAGGAGTGTCAGAGATTCCACAACAGATTGTTCCAGTATATGAGCTGGGTTCCACGAGACCCTGGGAACCCTACAGATGAGAAAGACTGATGGCACTAGGTAGGTTAGGCATCCTAAACCAGAGGGTGCTTGAAATAATAAGTATGACACTATCCCTATAGACAGTCAGATTTGTTTTTTTTAAGATACGAAGGTAGTCTATGTTTAAATTTTGCTTCTAAGCCTTCCAGGGCTTTTAGTTATTTCTCTGTTTTCAGAATCACCAACATAGCAGAAAAAAACTGCAAACATAAGTTTCTAAGTACACAAAATAAATCAACAACAACTTTGTTGTAGAGTTCCACCCTTTTCCATGCTCCTGAATAACTGGTTACTGTTACTAGATAGGTGAATACAGGTTATGTGATAACCTACTGAGGTCCATTTAGCACCATTGTATGTTATCTGAAGCCAATAGCTGTTGGCCTTGCTATTTTAGTAATCTATGGCTGGATTCTTTCATTTCCATCTTAACTTTCATCCAGACCTCTCCAGACAAGTTTATATTCCAAATCTCCTCTCCTGCTTCTTCCCAATGTCTAGAAACTATTGTTAAGTCTTTCAGTTTTTTTGGTTCATTGGAAACATTACGAAGCTATGTGAGCAATGCAGAAAGGTTGGGAGGAACAAAGTCCCCGGGCTGCCGGAGCCATGAAAATTGTTAATATTGGCAATTTTAAATGTGATTTACAAGAAAGGAGAAAAAAAATCAACAAAACGGAATGTATGGCGCTGCAAGTGCTAAGCCAGGGAGACAGCTATGAAGATGGAAAGCTCCATGTCCCAAAAATAATGCAGTTGAGGAACTATATTATGCCCAGAAATATTAGTCATCTCTCCTGCTCAGCCACCACAAATCAGTCATAAACCATTTAACAGCCCAGTTAAGATGCGACTTATGTTAAATAGCCAGGGCCTGGGATTCAGAAGACATTAAAGAGTGGGCGGAGATCTCAGGGGCATGGCTAAACTCTTTTGTATGTACACTGGGTGCATTCCATGGAAAAGCATACTAGGATATAAAAAAAAAAAGATACTATAATCAAATTTATGGTAGAAAAAGGAGAATAACAATGCTATAACTGATTGGCTTCCTTTAGACATTTCTTTGAATCACACATAACCAAAAACATCAAAGTGCCACTACTCTTCGCAAAACACATCACCACTCACCTCCCAATAAAATATCTGACCTCATACACAAATAATCTCCAATATATGCTCTCCACCACTCTGTTGATCTACCTATCTCTTCCTCTGTCATATACTCTTTCTAGGCATGGCTATAGAATATCTTTAGAGCCCTCATTATTTGAAAAAAAATCTCACCCCACTTCACATGCCAATAGCTATTTTTATTTTAAAAACGAAATCAAAAAGTCCCAATGAATTACCTAAAACTATGGACACATGACAGGTCCCAATTCAAATTCCAGTCTGTAGTGTGGGAGTGTTCTTCATGCAGTGCCCAAGTTACCTTCTGTTGAAGTGGATGCTGCCCATTGGCTGCCAAAAGTGTCAGAGAGCACTCACAGGGTCCAAAAGAAGCCCTAAATGGTCCTGAAGTCTTCCAGAAGTCGTGTCATGACACAAAACCAGTTGGGTGACCTGGAGCAAAGCTTGTCATCACCACCTTCATGCAATGGAGTGACTGCAATTTTTGGTGTTTAAAAGGGTGTTATAGTTTTTTTTTTTTTTTTTACAAAACATTGGCTAGGGGTGTGCGTATAGGGGTTTAGGGGCATTATGACTTTTATTTTTTACAATAAAGTTGGGATTTAAACTTTGAACTGTCCCTTACAACCCACATCTTCAAATTTGTATCTTCCTCTTTGCCTCTTCCATTCTTCACCATGTGTCTTTTGTATGAATGTTTTTTTCTTAGCCTTTATTAAGTCTGTAAGGGTGCAGCTCCATAGTGACTGCTTAAGTGTTCGTTGTTACTATTTTGAAAAGTTCCTTCCAGAAATCAGTACTGTGTCAGAAGTATGACTAAGGGTTAACATATTTAACAGGTGTCCAATCACTGATGGGTTTTGATACGTGGATTATGATAGGCAAACTGCTAAATATCTGGAGCAACCTTCCAGAAGGATCTAATGCCCTTGTTCCCATCGGAATAAATTCTGAGGGTTTTTCCGATGGAGTTCCGACGGAATTCCGCTCAAGCTGTCTTGCATACACACGGTCACACCAAATTCCAACCGTCAAGAATACACGATGAGCTGAGAAAAATGAAGTTCAATGCTTCCGAGCATGCGTCGACTTGATTCTGAGCATGCATGGTTTTTAGTCCGTTGGCATTGCATCCAGACGAACGTAAATTACGATTTCATCGAAAAAATGGAGTGACATGTTCTCTATCTAATTCCGTTGCAATTTCCGACGGAAAAAGTCAGATGGGGCATACACATGGATGCAATCTCCGACGAAAAGCTTCCTTCTGACTTTTTCCGTCTTAAATTCCGCTCGTGTATACAAGGCATAAGGCTTTGTTCACACAGGCGTTAGCTTGCATAAGAGCAATGTGTGCAGCAAATGTTTACAAAGTATTTTCAAAGCTTTTAGCAAGCTTTAAAAATCTTTTCTTAAGACTTTAAAGCAGGGTTCCTCAGTCAGGATTCCATGGAACCCTTGGGTTCCTCCAGGGGTTGCTAGGGAGTTCCTTGAGCAATGAGCAATTTCTGCCTCTTAGTTAAGTTCCCACGGACACCATTGATCTTTTTTTCTATCTGTAAAGGGGTAATTCTTCTCAATGTTCCCAGTGTAAGGAGCATTCTTCCCATTAACTATCACACTAATGTGTTATAAATTGTATATATAGTATTTTTAGCAGGGGTTCCCTGAGACCAGAAAGTTATTTCAATGGTTCCTCTGTATTGAAAGTTTAAAAAAGGCTGCTTTAAGGCATCGTTCATCTCCAGTTTGGGGTGGTTGAAGCAGACTTTTCGCTAAATTGCAAGGTCCACCTTTGTTGCTGCCCCCACTCCCTGCAGTCAAAATGCTGCATTAAGTAAATTAAAAATTTTAAAAAATACAAGCACTTTGGGAAAATCATAAAAAGAAAAAAAAACACTTACCTTGCTCTCAGGCTTCTTATGATCTTGCCTAGTCAAACTTATGGAAATCTGGGAACGCTGAGGATCCAAAATCCTACGAGACAACACTCCTGTACAGTGCTGTAGCATCCTCTCTTGAGAACTAGTTTCCTTTGTGAGACTCATTCATGTCTAGAACCTGGAAATTGGGTATAAATGTAGTATTTTTTATGCCTTTACGCATTTTATTTTCTGTAATGCAGAGTTTTATCAACAGGGGCTGGGGGGCCGCTGTATAACAGACTTTGTATTTTAGTGGTCCTGTGCTTATTCATCCAGAGTGGGGGCATTGTAATATAGGAGGTGTGTTACCGGCCAGATCACCAGCTGAAAACAGACAGAGAGAAGCCAAAGAAAAAAACCTGATGCATCCACCGCATCTAATGACTAATAAACAATATAATACACTTTTAGTTTTGGGTTTAATACTGCTTTAAAAAAGAAGTATGCGTTTTTCGTTTTTTTCTATAATCATACTTATCTCAATGGATGCAGCATCAGACCGATGCTGCAGCTGTCCCCCCGGCGTCTCTGCACTGAGAACCGAGCCACCAAACACCGTCGATGGCTCGGTTCTCACTCCTCCTCGAGCAGAGCCATGCTGACTGTCAGACAGCATGGCTCCTGCTCTGGTCCTCCACGCTCATTGGAGCGATGAGCTGTGGAGGGGCGGGGAGAGGCTGTCTCAGCGTCACAGTGGCTTGCTGAGACTGCCATGAATCAAGACAGCTGGCAGATTCAGCCTTGGAAGTCGGGATGAAGCGCTTCCCCGACTGATGGCAGTGACATCAGGGGAGAGCAGACTTCAGACCGTTCTCCACTGAAAACGGGTCACAGGAGTGCAAAACGCTCAGACTGGATTTCTCCTTTAAGTGCTAATAGGAGAATGTAATCCAGGTACTGGCAACTTAATTCTCTGATTATTATAAGTTTCAAGAAAGTATTGGATAGATCCAAAGACAGTGGAAAATCCCTTTAGAAATCAAATATGTTATTGAATGCAATAGGTGAAGTTGAGGATGGGCAGTGACCAGGTATGGAGAAGATGTAGGGGGGTTGTTTCCAGGTGATTGGTGGCCAGATATTTTAAGGAGGACCCAAGGGAGGAGCAAAAATGCTGGAGGTCACAACTATGAGAAGGTAAGTGTGCCCCTCCATTGAGAATAGTGAGGCATTCTGTTCAGCAGGCAGATAATGATGCCACTGGGTGACATTGAGAGACCCTTGTGTCCCTCTACATTGCAAGAGTCTTAGGTTAGAGCATAAGAACTCTCCAGAAGGGTCCACAAGTGGTACAAAGCCTTTTAGTAAAGTGTGTTTAGGGAATTTTGAAGAGCTAGCACGGTGCTACTTTTAAGACCGTGTTAAGACCAGGTGACCATGGCTGTGGCGATTTCTTTCCTACAGCAGCCACCATTAAGGATTTATTATGCATGTGCACTAATAATCAGGTGGCCTCAGGAACCTAAGCACTGGTTTATCTGTTCTTAACAAGAAGACTTTTCCCCAACAAGGGTGAAGAAGGAAATGCTGGTTAAGCAAAGTAATTAGCCAGTCATTGGAGAGACTAATGACAATCAGATAATTCAGTGCCAAAGGATGAGACAGAATCATACTCAGAATCATACTCAGGAAGAGTTGTCAACAGTTATTGCCGCGTGTAACCAGAGCCAAATGTGAAAACCAGAACTATGGACAAACATAGTCAAAAAACACACTGGTGGTCAAGACAGGCACAGTATTAGGGAAGAAAATAAAACAAAGTCAACCACTTAAGGCACCCTAAAACTCAAAGAGGTGTTTCACGCCAAAACTAAAAAAACACTATAACGTGTAACTTCTAAGAATTATAAATTGCCCTCAAATGTACAGTATATGTGATATGTGATTGTGCACAGCCATTCCCCTACAGGTGAACAGGATGCTTGAGTCTACAAAGGGGATGCTGCATCAGGCATGTGGACTTTGAAGGGAAGTCTACAATGCTGCAGGACCCAGAAGAGGGAGGCCATGAGACCCAAGAAGTGCATCAAAGGAAATCTGATCAGAGGCGGCAGCCTATGGTGACCTGAGGTCAGAGATTAAAGCTCCCAAAAATGTCAGTTTCCCAGCAAACTTTGAGGGATCCAGGTCTCAACAAAAAGCATCACGGGTGGCCAATATGTTTTGCCTTCTCTATGGGTATGTGCTTAATTTTTTTTAGAATTTGACAGGGTCACTTTAAAAGGGTTCTGAAGATTATGGAAGCTCCTTTCAACTATCCTGGAGCTGTTCATCTGCCAAAAAATGTGCCTTACTTTTACATTAGCCTAGAACTTTGACAACCTAAACCTGATCTGGACCCCCCTCTCTTCAGGACAGAGAGTAGCCTTATAGGCTGCAATAATTAAAATGCTAAAAAATGGCCTCTATATTCCTTTTTGGAGTCTGTTGGTATAAATATTGTGATGAATTTTTCATTCTACCTTATAGGATACAACTGGTGATAGTTATGCAACATTGCTTTATCTTTACAAAATTCTATCTCCCTCCCCAGTTGGGCACATATTCTGGAAAGTTGCTCTCTAGAATGTGGGTGTTTACGCTGGCTGGAAATGCGAGCCTAGTGCCAACTTGGATGAGTGATATATGTTAAGATGTTGGATTTGGAGAAATTAAAGAACACAACATTATTCACCTCTTTCATGATGTATTTTTAAACTTCAAACAAGTAAAGTCTTTTTTTTTGGGTGAAGGGATGTCTCTTGCTAATACACAATTTAATGGCATAAATAGTTTGTGTTTGATTATGATTAGTTTGGCCTCAATTTTGAGACACCTCTGTCCGGTGACTCACAACACTTTCTTGACCTAAATGGATGTGGCATGCTGATAGTCCGATGGCCTAGTGTCAATGCATTCATTTTCCAGGGTTATGCAGGGAAGTTATACAGTATTTGTTGATTCAATAAAGCTGTTCACATCCCAGAATACCTGGCAGTAGATCAGCCATCTGTAGAGGGTCACAGAGAGTGGCCCTCCCCACAGACTAAACTCCAAACCAAACGTTAAAAGACTAAGTGCAAAAGTTCACATTTTTCTCTCCAGCAAGCTCGTTGTGAGAATTTTGGCATCCATTGTAGCTGAAGAGAAGATCCCTCAGAGCGTGCATTCAACGGGATTAGAAAACACACATTTGTCATTAGTAATGATCACCAGTGTTGGATTAAAAGTAAACTTCAGGCCAACAACACAAGAACAGCCAATGCAATTATTAAAAACAAAATATAAAACAAAGCAAACCTATCAGGATAAAACAATCTAATTTTCCACAGAATGCTACCACATCTAAGGAAAACCCAAAATAGCTGCAATTGCTACTCTCAAAGGGAATTGGCTGAAAAGCAAAATTCAGGACAAAATAAAGGGTACAATCCTGAATAGAAAAAAAAGATACGTTTAGGGATTGTATATATGGGTATTGTAGTCAAACTCTTCTTTTTGCATTCAACACAGAGCTTCTCAAACACATTTAATGGCACATGTGCGCCACATCTTGTAGTACTGTGTCCCCATTGTGTCAATACCACACTCTCAGGCCCCATACACACGATAGAATCCATGCGCTTGAATTTATCCGCGGATCGGTTTCAGCGGATCGGCGGATTTATCTGTTGATCCGCTGTCACGTGCACACTAGCATATAAAAATCCCCGCGAACCAGAACGTATGCAGCGTAAACCACGTAAGACGTCACTATAAAGGGGAAGACCAAAGTCAACGGCGCCGCCCTCTGTTCCGCTTTTGCTAGTTCCGTTTGACCGCGTGCTAGTGAAGGTTTGGTTAGAGCCGATTCGTGCTTTTCAGTCTCCGTGGTTTGACAGGTGGTATTCTTGGGTTCAGTGCGTGTGCTTGCGGGTTTGCAGTTGGCATTCGGGCACAGGCTTTCAGCACGTTTCCGCGTACTGTGCGCTCGTATCTGTGTGTCGTGCGGGCTTAGCAGGTTGTGCTGGATTTGGGGGTGCTTTCTGTTGGAGTGTGTTCTTGACTGACCAGCCTGTCGGTTTGAATCCATGATGGAGCAGCATCGTCGATTCTCGCGAATTGGTGGTGTTTATGGGTTTGCTTATGGACAGGCTCAGCGAATCAGTTGTTTGGGCAGGAACACTGGGAGGAGGCGTTTCTGGTCCAAGAATTGGTTGCGCCAGCGTGACCATTTTTCTCATATGCCTCTGCTTAGGGAACTCCAGGAGAATAATCCTGATGATTTCAGGAATTTTCTCCGCATGACGGACCCCGTATTCAACCGTCTGCTGGAACTTCTGTCCCCCTATATCACGAGGCAGGACACTGTGATGCGGGAATCCATCACGGCCGAGCAGAGGCTTATTGCCACGTTGCGGTACCTGGCGACTGGGAGGAGCCTGCAGGACCTCAAGTTCTCGACAGGCATCTCTCCGCAGGCGCTTGGGGTCATCATACCGGAGACGTGTACTGCCATCATACATGTTCTGCAGGAGGAGTATATTAAGGTAAGTTCCCTAATTTTAACATCACAATGTTTTTTTTTTAAATGTGTGAGAAAGTCTAATTTATTTTTCTTCCATAATAACCATGAGATTTGAATCTGCTGTGTGTGGGATGTTCCCTTTTCTCCCCATGCATGTTGTTAACCTTAAAAAATTTGTATTTGGGCCTACCTGCATATTTTGTCCTTACCCACCATAAACCTGTCCAGCATGCTTTGCTAGGCCCAAACACACCTAGCCAATTTTTGAATTTGTGGCTAATCAATTGTAGCTCTGCCCCCCCCCCTCCTCCCCCCTGAAATTAGTTTATTGCTCTATCATCAGAGGGATGTGGAGTCTGATAATTAAGTGGGCCTATATTGTTTTAACTAAATACTCACTTCACAATGATGGTATGAAATTAGAATCCTGTTGTTGAAGTTGCACAATGTGATGGTTTTTGTATTGTGATTGCAATGTTTATCTGATAAATTACTAAACATTTTTTTTTTGGTTTGTCCCCACAGCTACCCTCCACACCACAGGAATGGCAGTCTGTGGCTTCCCAATTTGCCCAGCGTTGTGATTTTCCGAACTGCGGTGGAGCAATAGATGGGAAGCACGTCCGCATTGTGCCCCCACCCCACTCGGGGTCCGACTATTTTAACTACAAGGGTTTTCATAGTATCGTGTTGATGGCGGTGGTGTCGGCACAGTATGAGTTTCTCTATGTGGACGTGGGGAAGAACGGCCGGCTGTCAGATGGGGGAGTGTTCTCACGGACTGAATTCTACGATCGTCTACAAACTGGTGGTCTGGCACTGCCACCAGATGAAGATAATGTGGAAGGACTTCCGTTTGTGTTCCTAGCGGACGAAGCTTTCGGGCTTGGACCTAACCTAATGCGGCCTTTTCCCCTGAGGACTCTCACCTACGAGAGGAGGGTGTTCAATTATCGGTTGTCCAGAGCTCGGAGGGTAGTCGAGAATGCCTTTGGGATTCTCTCCAACCGGTTCCGCCTGTTCCTGACAGCTATACATCTGGCGGAATATAAATTGAACACCATTGTATTTGCCTGCTGCATTTTGCACAACTTTTTACGCAGGCATTCCCAGACGTACCTACCCGACAGCGTTTCTGAGGCAAGACTACTCTCAGATCCTCTCCCTGGGCTGGTCACTGGTCGCGCTGGCATTGGCACCCAATCTGCTCGTGAGGTACGCAACAAATATGTTGAGTACTTCATGGGTCGGGGGGCCATTGCTATGCCAGATGATATTACTTTCTAATTCGGCCCCCAAAAGAAAGGAATATTCACAGAAATAATAAATAATTAGACCATTGGACTTTATACAGTTGTTTGTCATTACTGCTTTTTCTCTTTTTATCTGTCTTCCTGGTTCTCACCAAAAATAGTGCACTTCTAGTGCCAAATGTAGGGTTCAGGTTTTAGTAAATAAACACAATTGTACATTATTCACTCATCTACAAACTGGGTATCCAGCATATAAAAGAAGAAAGCCACTCATTGTTTGTTTTTTGGACAAGCTTTTTTTATTTTCAGCTTTTTCATTTTCCTTGCTGACTCAATCAAATGTTTCTTAACAAACATGTCAACTTTGATTTTTTGCATTGATTTTTTTTCTTTTTATATTTTTGAGTTCTCGAATTCTTGGAGTTTTAACAATCATTATTCTCCTATATTTTTGGAGTTCACCAATGTATTTAAAATTTACATTTTTCCCACAACTAGAATATTTCACAATAGTAAACAGAACACAATTTTTGTGTGTGAATTTTTTTCTAAAAATAATTTTTTTTTTTTTTTTGGGAAAATAATTCAAATCTTCAACAAACATTTGTGTTAAAATTTTTACTGTAATTCAAAAATTTTGAAATTTTTTTTTTTTTTAATTTTTCGGCTTTTTGATTGAAGCCTTTATTTTTTAAAAAACATATAAAATGTGTAAAACATGTAAAAGACAAAAATGTTTCACTTGTACATCCCAGTCATGGTGTGAGTTCACACCTGAACACGCCAAAATTTGAAGATGCACACACCAATGGACAAATGTCAGTTCTACAACATCTAAACACCAACAAAGGGCGACATGTGCTATCTGCCATCATGAGTGATCAATGTCTGTGTTATGTGGGAGCAAACCCTTCCTCCAAAACTACTTGAGAATGGAGGAGGGGGTTGTACCCACAAAGCACAGATAATCAAGATCCTGTGATGGCAGATAGCACATGTTGCCACACTGTGTGTGCATCTTCAAATTTTGGCGTATTGCTGACTAACAAAATAAAACAGGTTGGGGGATGGGCGGGTGGGGGGGGGGGGTGGTCAGTCTTTGACCCGGCCCATCATGTCAATGATGTTTTTATATTTCAGTTCTATGGCACTCATTTGTTGGCGCATAGTTTCCAGCTCGGTGCAGCACTCTAAAAAGTAGGATTTAACATTTTGTTCCATGAGATGCAATCTTTGGCGCATGTTGTCCATCTCACTGCTGCACTCCATCACTTGCTGTATAATGATTCCAGCACTGGCGGCCCGAAAAATGATGATCAACATCTTCATCCCCTACAAAATGAAGACAAAAAAATACTATGTGAGAAAAAGCCTGTCTAGATCTATATAGGGTTGCCAACTCATCCCTTTAAACCACAACACATATTAATTTAACAGGTTCTGTGGCTGATTAAGGTGGTAATTAAACTCATCTGGTGCCATATCAGCATTACACTAGCCACAGAACATGTGTAATCCATATGTGTTTGTGAATAAAGGGATGAGGTGGCAAGCCTATCTACATCTGTTTTTCCATATCAAGCTGGTGTGACACTGACCTGATGGTGTGCTCCTTCCAACCTCCACATCTTCGACATCTTGAATCACTCCTCCTTCTTGCACCACTTCCCCATCATCCTCCACGACTCCTCCTTCCATCAATCCACCAGCTTCTAAATTGTTAAAATCATCCTCATCAAATTCCCCTTCCTCATCCACAAGTACCAGATCCAAGATGACTCCATCCTCCTCTCTTCCTTGCACATCCTCCTCCTCCTCCACATCTTCCTCTCTTCCTTGCATATCCTCCTCCTCCTCCACATCCTCCTCTCTTCCTTGCATATCCTCCTCCTCCTCCACATCCTCCTCTCTTCCTTCCACATCCTCCTCCTCCTCCACATGGCGAGATGTTTGATGTTGGCCTTGTCTGGCCCTCTCAGCCTCCTCAAACTGCAGGCGTCTTCTTTCCCCTTAAATAAACAATGACAAAAAGGTATACTCATCAACACACAGATATTGTAGAGCAGAAATCGCATACATTGCTTTATTAAGGAAGAGGCTTTTTTTGGGGGCTAAATTGGGTCTTCTCCCCCCCACTCCTACATTTTGGATGACTTCTATGGCAAGCTCTGATTCGGGCCCTTTTTGGCAAAGTGACACACATGGATGTCCCCCCCCTTAAATTTTAACACGGACACCATACTAATTACAATCTTAATATTTAGGTGGAGACACAGGTGCTCTGGATTTCAGATATGAAAACACCTGCTTAGTAGCACTGTTGGCATTACACAGTCTTGGATTTGCATTTTCAACAACTCTATTTGTACACAATGTTTACAAACCATGTTTTTGACCAGAGAGGCATGTCCAGGTGTTTTGTTCCTGGGCCAACATCGTATTTGGGAGAAATAAGCTGATGTCAAAGATGTTTACTATTAACAGTTGTTGCCCAAGAAAAATGTTTGAGAACAACACCTTCTATTTCAACATGAGCTCAGAAGTACAACCAGGCCAAGGAGACAGATGTAGAAATGTACCTGACCAAGCTAAAATTCAAAAAAGGTTCCCCCCCCCCCAACTAATATAATTAACTTACTTTTCTTTAAGATTTTTTTGATCCTCTTGTACTGATGTGGCTCCCTCAGTTTCAAATCAGACCACCGCTTCCGTAGCTGCTCCTTGGACCGGGTGATCCCAAACATTCTCTTCATTTTTCTTGCCACCTTCTCCATTATTTTCCCCTTTCTGCGGTTGGGGGTCTTGTATGGCCCATATTTGCCATCATAGTCCTTCCTCCGCATTATATCCACCAGCTCTATCATTTCCTCAAAAGCCATATTAGTGGCCTTATACCGTTTGGGACGGGATCGGGACGTTCCTGCCTCTCTCCCCTCACTTCTGGCCTGAGAGCTCCGTGCATGGTCGCCTGTCATCGCCATCTTTCATCCCCACAGAGATTAGGGGCGTGGAAACCAGGAAATGTCCCGTCATGGGCGTGTACGAGGGCGGCGGTTCATGCATACGCGGAGTGTAGAGAATGAATAAAACGTAATTACGTAGGTTACGCGGAGATTCTTCGCTCGTTTCACAGAAGTTACACAGTTCACGCCATATTTTTTGGAGTTAACATTGATTAGGGGGCATGGCAAAGGCGGTGTGTCACGCACACGCGGAGTGTCTAGAAAGGAAGCCACGTGGTTACGTACGTTACGCGGAGCTGATTCTCACATTTGACAGAAGTTACCCACTTAACGCCATATTTTTTGAGTTAACATTGATTAGGGGGCATGGCAAAGGCGGTGTGTCACGCACACGCGGAGTGTCTAGAAAGGAAGCCACGTGGTTACGTACGTTACGCGGAGCTGATTCTCACATTTGACAGAAGTTACCCACTTAACGCCATATTTTTTGAGTTAACATTGATTAGGGGGCATGGCAAAGGCGGTGTGTCACGCACACGCGGAGTGTATAAAAGGGAACCTACGTGGTTACGTACTTTACGCGGAGATTAATTGAAGGTGCTTCACGAGGAGCTAGAGATAGTAAGGTAAGAAAATTGGAACATGGGATCAGCAGAGGCCTAAAAAATATAGAGCCATGGGATTGGGGTTTGGTCTGTTGTTTGCACCCTTTTAACGCTACTTATGTTTCTTGTGTCCCCAAAACGTTAATTCCTTCTCACAATGCTTTCACACATCACTTTAATGTAGATGTGAAGAATGCTCTACGTATTTGTAGTTTTTGACAGGTGTATTGTGATCATGCAAGTATTGTTCTGTGTTGGTTGGCCAGAGGTTATTATGAAGTGTATTTCTATGTCTGGAATGATGAGGGGCATGCTAGGTACACATGAAATAGTGCCTTGAGGAATGGTCAAAATATAAAAAATGGAGGATGGTTAGAGATGACACGTATTTAGGCAACTTTTTGGTAAAATGGGCTGCATATGAAATAATTTTTGGTCACAACAATGGGGCAGAGCTGGGCAGCATTTTAGCTGCAGGAGACACTGGGCCTGATTTACCAAGCCTTTACTCCATGACTCATGGAGTAAAAGCAGGAGTAGTAGCCGTTTGGCCATTTACTAAAGAAATACGCTGCTAGTGCAGTGTATTTCCCTAGTTACTAATGTGCTCCGTGCGCCCAGGAGAGGGTGCATTGTGCACCAGTACAGACCTGGCGCACGGCACATTAAACTGTAAATTGCGGGGGTTTGGGCGGGAGTTTATTAGGGGGGGAGGTGGGGGGATGCAGGGGAAGTGAAGTGACATGTGTTTTAAAGTGTTTGGCGGGCCGAATTGAAAGGGAAAGTGTTTTTTGAAAACAGATCCCCGTACGCTTGCACAGTGCGCCTGAACCTCGGGAGGTTCATTTGCATACTGGGCATGCGCAGAGAGAAAAGTCAGGGATTCCCGTGCGCCTTGTCAGTACGCCGTGAAAATCTTGGTAAATACCAAGCGGCGTACCCGTGATTGCGCTGCGTGACGCGGCGCACGGGAATCTCCGAGCTGTTTTCAGCCCTGAAGGGGAACTCGGCGCCAAATTTCAAACTTGAAATCGGCGCGGGTCCCCCTTCAGGGCTACATTAGGCTCTTAGGCTTGGTCCGAAACATGAGGGGTTAAACCCGCGCCGATTCGGCGCGGGGGTCCCCCCCAGATCCAAACCAAGCCCTCATCCCAAGCATGCAGTCTGGCCCGGACAGGAATGGGGGAGGGGACGAGCGAGCGCCCCCCCCTCCTGAGCCGTACCAGACCGCATGCCCTCAACATGGGGGAGTGTGTGCTGTGGGGGAGGGGGGCACTGCCCCCCCACCCCACAGCACTCTTGCCCCATGTCGATAGGGACAAGAGCCTCTTCCCGACAACCCTTGCCATTGGTTGTCGGGGTATGCGGGCGGGGCTAATCGGAATCTGCGAGCTCCCTTTAATATGGGGGCCCCCAGATGCCGGCCCCCCACCCTATGTGAATGAGTATGGGGTACATCGTACCTCTACCCATTCACATGGGGGAAATGTAAAGTAAAAAAAACACACCACACAGAATAAAATATTTTATTAATCTGCTCCGGAGCCCCCCCTTTCTTCTTTAGCTCTCTTAGAAGGGGGGGTTTCTTCTCTCCCGATCTTCCGCCGGGACCCTGGGCTTCGGTGATTTCTGCCGGGGGAGGGCGCCATCCCTCGGTCCTCTCCGGAGCCTTCCGCCGGATGCCCCCACCCCATTTAAGCTCTTTTTCATTAGGGAGGGGCATCCGGACTTCGGGGTCTTCTGCCGGGGGATGGCGCCTATCCCCCGGTCTTTCCGGTGCCTTCCGCCAGGGTTCCGGTCTTCCTGGTCTTCTGCCGGGGGTGCGCCAACTCCCCGGTCTTTTCTCTTCTGTCTTCTCTGCTCCCTCTTCTGCCTGGCTCCCCCGCGGAGCCAGGGCTTTCTTCCGTCTTCTTTCTTCTCTCTTCCTTCTTCTGCCTGTCTCCTCCGCGGAGCACAGGGCTTGTCTCCGCTGTCTTCTTGCTTCTCTTCCATTCGATGTTGACACGACGAGGTCCGGCGCTGGAATGCCGTCTGAGCAGTTGGCATGGACTTATATAGGGCAATGCCACCATGTGACCTCAACCCATGTGACATCACATTCCCATCATGCCCAGGGAATGTGATGTCACATGGGTTGAGGTCACATGGTGGCATTACCCTATATAAGTCCATGCCCGCCGCTGACACGGCATGTCAGCGCGGAACCTCGTCGTGTCAACATCGAATGGAAGAGAAGGAAGAAGACAGCGGAGACAAGCCCTGGGCTCCCGGAGGAGACAGGCAGAAGAAGGAAGAGAGAAGAAAGAAGATGGAAGAAAGCCCTGGCTCCGCGGGGGAGCCAGGCAGAAGAGGGAGCAGAGAAGACAGAAGAGAAAAGACCGGGGAGTTGGCGCACCCCCGGCAGAAGACCAGGAAGACCGGAACCCTGGCGGAAGGCACCGGAAAGACCGGGGGATAGGCGCCATCCCCCGGCAGAAGACCCCGAAGTCCGGATGCCCCTCCCTAATGAAAAAGAGCTTAAATGGGGTGGGGGCATCCGGCGGAAGGCTCCGGAGAGGACCGAGGGATGGCGCCCCCCCCGGCAGAAATCACCGAAGCCCAGGGTCCCGGCGGAAGATCGGGAGAGAAGAAACCCCCCCTTCTAAGAGAGCTAAAGAAGAAAGGGGGGGCTCCGGAGCAGATTAATAAAATATTTTATTCTGTGTGGTG